>NW_028289194.1:300000-515228 GCF_059628265.1 Tinamus guttatus | reverse complement strand
TGAAGTGAGAAACAGGTTCCTTGGTGTTTTCTGCGAAACGCTTTAACAGCCCGTTGGTGCTAGTATGGAGTCAGGGGATGGATGAAGCGGAGAGCCCGTTTGGAGTGAGGCTGCAAAGGGCATGCCAAGGGAAGTGTTCTGCTGTGACAAGACTCTTGCTGCGCACGCTTTGTGGTTGGAGTGAGAAACAGGTTCCTTGGTGTTTTCTGCGAAACGCTTTAGCAGCCCGTTGGTGCTAGTATGGAGTCAGGGGATGGATGAAGCGGAGAGCCCCGTTTGGAGTGAGGCTGCAAAGGCATGCCAAGGGAAGTGTTCTGCTGTGCCAAGACTCGTGCTGCGCACGCTTTGTGCTTGGAGTGAGAAACAGGTTCCTTGGTGTTTTCTGCGAAACGCTTTAGCAGCCCGTTGGTGCTAGTATGGAGTCAGGGGATGGATGAAGCGGAGAGCCCCGTTTGGAGTGAGGCTGCAAAGGGCATGCCAAAGGAAGTGTTTTGCTGTGCCAAGACTCGTGCTGCGCACGCTTTGTGCTTGGAGTGAGAAACAGGTTCCTTGGTGTTTTCTGCGAAACGCTTTAGCAGCCCGTTGGTGCTAGTACGGAGTCAGGGGATGGATGAAGCGGAGAGCTCGTTTGGAGTGAGGCTGCAAAGGGCATTCCAAAGGAAGTGTTCTGCTGTGCCAAGACTCGTGCTGCGCACGCTTTGTGCTTTGAGTGAGAAACAGGTTCCTTGGTGTTTTCTGCGAAACGCTTTAGCAGGCCGTTGGTGCTAGTATGGAGTCAGGGGATGGATGAAGCGGAGAGCCCGTTGGGAGTGAGGCTGCAAAGGGCATGCCAAAGGAAGTGTTTTGCTGTGCAAGACTCGTGCTGCGCACGCTTTGTGCTTGGAGTGAGAAACAGGTTCCTTGGTGTTTTCTGCGAAACGCTTTAGCAGCCCGTTGGTGCTAGTATGGAGTCAGGGGATGGATGAAGCGGAGAGCCCCGTTTGGAGTGAGGCTGTAAAGGGCATGCCAAGGGAAGTGTTCTGCTGTGCCAAGACTCGTGCTGCGCACGCTTTGTGCTTAGAGTGAGAAACAGGTTCCTTGGTGTTTTCTGCGAAATGCTTTAGCAGCCCGTTGGTGCTAGTATGGAGTCAGGGGATGGATGAAGCGGAGAGCCCCGTTTGGAGTGAGGCTGCAAAGGGCATGCCAAGGGAAGTGTTCTGCTGTGCCAAGACTCTTGCTGCGCACGCTTTGTGGTTGGAGTGAGAAACAGGTTCCTTGGTGTTTTCTGCGAAACGCTTTAGCAGCCCGTTGGTGCTAGTATGGAGTCAGGGGATGGATGAAGCGGAGAGCCCCGTTTGGAGTGAGGCTGCAAAGGGCATGCCAAGGGAAGTGTTCTGCTGCTGCCAAGACTCATGCTGCGCACGCTTTGTGCTTGGAGTGAGAAACAGGTTCCTTGGTGTTTTCTGCGAAACGCTTTAGCAGCCCGTTGGTGCTAGTATGGAGTCAGGGGATGGATGAAGCGGAGAGCCCCGTTTGGAGTGAGGCTGCAAAGGGCATGCAAGGGAAGTGTTCTGCTGTGCCAAGACTCATGCTGCGCACGCTTTGTGCTTGGAGTGAGAAACAGGTTCCTTGGTGTTTTCTGCGAAACGCTTTAGCAGCCCGTTGGTGCTAGTATGGAGTCAGGGGATGGATGAAGCGGAGAGCCCCGTTTGGAGTGAGGCTGCAAAGGGCATGCCAAAGGAAGTGTTTTGCTGTGCCAAGACTCGTGCTGCGCACGCTTTGTGCTTGGAGTGAGAAACAGGTTCCTTGGTGTTTTCTGCGAAACGCTTTAGCAGCCGTTGGTGCTAGTATGGAGTCAGGGGATGGATGAAGCGGAGAGCCCCGTTTGGAGTGAGGCTGCAAAGGGCATGCCAAAGGAAGTGTTTTGCTGTGCCAAGACTCGTGCTGCGCACAGCTTTGTGCTTGGAGTGAGAAACAGGTTCCTTGGTGTTTTCTGCGAAACGCTTTAGCAGCCCGTTGGTGCTAGTATGGAGTCAGGGGATGGATGAAGCGGAGAGCCCCGTTTGGAGTGAGGCTGCAAAGGGCATGCCAAAGGAAGTGTTTTGCTGTGCCAAGACTCGTGCTGCGCACGCTTTGTGCTTGGAGTGAGAAACAGGTTCCTTGGTGTTTTCTGCGAAACGCTTTAGCAGCCCGTTGGTGCTAGTACGGAGTCAGGGGATGGATGAAGCGGAGAGCCCCGTTTGGAGTGAGGCTGCAAAGGGCATGCCAAAGGAAGTGTTCTGCTGTGCCAAGACTTGTGCTGCGCACGCTTTGTGCTTTGAGTGAGAAACAGGTTCCTTGGTGTTTTCTGCGAAACGCTTTAGCAGGCCGTTGGTGCTAGTATGGAGTCAGGGGATGGATGAAGCGGAGAGCCCCGTTGGGAGTGAGGCTGCAAAGGGCATGCCAAAGGAAGTGTTTTGCTGTGCCAAGACTCGTGCTGCGCACGCTTTGTGCTTGGAGTGAGAAACAGGTTCCTTGGTGTTTTCTGCGAAATGCTTTAGCAGCCCGTTGGTGCTAGTATGGAGTCAGGGGATGGATGAAGCGGAGAGCCCCGTTTGGAGTGAGGCTGCAAAGGGCATGCCAAGGGAAGTGTTTTGCTGTGCCAAGACTCGTGCTGCGCACGCTTTGTGCTTGGAGTGAGAAACAGGTTCCTTGGTGTTTTCTGCGAAACGCTTTAGCAGGCCGTTGGTGCTAGTATGGAGTCAGGGGATGGATGAAGCGGAGAGCCCCGTTTGGAGTGAGGCTGCAAAGGGCATGCCAAAGGAAGTGTTTTGCTGTGCCAAGACTCGTGCTGCGCACGCTTTGTGGTTGAAGTGAGAAACAGGTTCCTTGGTGTTTTCTGCGAAACGCTTTAGCAGGCCGTTGGTGCTAGTATGGAGTCAGGGGATGGATGAAGCAGAGAGCCCCGTTTGGAGTGAGGCTGCAAAGGCATGCCAAAGGAAGTGTTTTGCTGTGCCAAGACTCGTGCTGCGCACGCTTTGTGGTTGGAGTGAGAAACAGGTTCCTTGGTGTTTTCTGCGAAACGCTTTAGCAGCCCGTTGGTGCTAGTATGGAGTCAGGGATGGATGAAGCGGAGAGCCCCGTTTGGAGTGAGGCTGCAAAGGGCATGCCAAAGGAAGTGTTTTGCTGTGCCAAGACTCGTGCTGCGCACGCTTTGTGGTTGAAGTGAGAAACAGGTTCCTTGGTGTTTTCTGCGAAACGCTTTAACAGTCCGTTGGTGCTAGTATGGAGTCAGGGGATGGATGAAGCGGAGAGCCCCGTTTGGAGTGAGGCTGCAAAGGGCATGCCAAGGGAAGTGTTCTGCTGTGACAAGACTCTTGCTGCGCACGCTTTGTGGTTGGAGTGAGAAACAGGTTCCTTGGTGTTTTCTGCGAAACGCTTTAGCAGCCCGTTGGTGCTAGTATGGAGTCAGGGGATGGATGAAGCGGAGAGCCCCGTTTGGAGTGAGGCTGCAAAGGGCATGCCAAGGGAAGTGTTCTGCTGTGCCAAGACTCGTGCTGCGCACGCTTTGTGCTTGGAGTGAGAAACAGGTTCCTTGGTGTTTTCTGCGAAACGCTTTAGCAGCCCGTTGGTGCTAGTATGGAGTCAGGGGATGGATGAAGCGGAGAGCCCCGTTGGGAGTGAGGCTGCAAAGGGCATGCCAAAGGAAGTGTTTTGCTGTGCCAAGACTCGTGCTGCGCACGCTTTGTGCTTGGAGTGAGAAACAGGTTCCTTGGTGTTTTCTGCGAAACGCTTTAGCAGCCCGTTGGTGCTAGTATGGAGTCAGGGGATGGATGAAGCGGAGAGCCCCGTTTGGAGTGAGGCTGTAAAGGGCATGCCAAGGGAAGTGTTCTGCTGTGCCAAGACTCGTGCTGCGCACGCTTTGTGCTTAGAGTGAGAAACAGGTTCCTTGGTGTTTTCTGCGAAATGCTTTAGCAGCCCGTTGGTGCTAGTATGGAGTCAGGGGATGGATGAAGCGGAGAGCCCCGTTTGGAGTGAGGCTGCAAAGGGCATGCCAAGGGAAGTGTTCTGCTGTGCCAAGACTCTTGCTGCGCACGCTTTGTGGTTGGAGTGAGAAACAGGTTCCTTGTGTTTTCTGCGAAACGCTTTAGCAGCCCGTTGGTGCTAGTATGGAGTCAGGGGATGGATGAAGCGGAGAGCCCCGTTTGGAGTGAGGCTGCAAAGGGCATGCCAAGGGAAGTGTTCTGCTGTGCCAAGACTCATGCTGCGCACGCTTTGTGCTTGGAGTGAGAAACAGGTTCCTTGGTGTTTTCTGCGAAACGCTTTAGCAGCCCGTTGGTGCTAGTATGGAGTCAGGGGATGGATGAAGCGGAGAGCCCGTTTGGAGTGAGGCTGCAAAGGCATGCCAAAGGAAGTGTTTTGCTGTGCCAAGACTCGTGCTGCGCACGCTTTGTGCTTGGAGTGAGAAACAGGTTCCTTGGTGTTTTCTGCGAAACGCTTTAGCAGCCCGTTGGTGCTAGTATGGAGTCAGGGGATGGATGAAGCGGAGAGCCCCGTTTGGAGTGAGGCTGCAAAGGGCATGCCAAAGGAAGTGTTTTGCTGTGCCAAGACTCGTGCTGCGCACGCTTTGTGCTTGGAGTGAGAAACAGGTTCCTTGGTGTTTTCTGCGAAACGCTTTAGCAGGCCGTTGGTGCTAGTATGGAGTCAGGGGATGGATGAAGCGGAGAGCCCCGTTTGGAGTGAGGCTGCAAAGGGCATGCCAAAGGAAGTGTTTTGCTGTGCCAAGACTCGTGCTGCGCACAGCTTTGTGGTTGGAGTGAGAAACAGGTTCCTTGGTGTTTTCTGCGAAACGCTTTAGCAGCCCGTTGGTGCTAGTACGGAGTCAGGGGATGGATGAAGCGGAGAGCCCCGTTTGGAGTGAGGCTGCAAAGGGCATGCCAAAGGAAGTGTTCTGCTGTGCCAAGACTTGTGCTGCGCACGCTTTGTGCTTTGAGTGAGAAACAGGTTCCTTGGTGTTTTCTGCGAAACGCTTTAGCAGGCCGTTGGTGCTAGTATGGAGTCAGGGGATGGATGAGAGCGGAGAGCCCCGTTGGGAGTGAGGCTGCAAAGGGCATGCCAAAGGAAGTGTTTTGCTGTGCCAAGACTCGTGCTGCGCACGCTTTGTGCTTGGAGTGAGAAACAGGTTCCTTGGTGTTTTCTGCGAAATGCTTTAGCAGCCCGTTGGTGCTAGTATGGAGTCAGGGGATGGATGAAGCGGAGAGCCCCGTTTGGAGTGAGGCTGCAAAGGGCATGCCAAGGGAAGTGTTTTGCTGTGCCAAGACTCGTGCTGCGCACGCTTTGTGCTTGGAGTGAGAAACAGGTTCCTTGGTGTTTTCTGCGAAACGCTTTAGCAGGCCGTTGGTGCTAGTATGGAGTCAGGGGATGGATGAAGCGGAGAGCCCCGTTTGGAGTGAGGCTGCAAAGGGCATGCCAAAGGAAGTGTTTTGCTGTGCCAAGACTCGTGCTGCGCACGCTTTGTGTTGAAGTGAGAAACAGGTTCCTTGGTGTTTTCTGCGAAACGCTTTAGCAGGCCGTTGGTGCTAGTATGGAGTCAGGGGATGGATGAAGCGGAGAGCCCCGTTTGGAGTGAGGCTGCAAAGGGCATGCCAAGGGAAGTGTTTTGCTGTGCCAAGACTCGTGCTGCGCACGCTTTGTGCTTGGAGTGAGAAACAGGTTCCTTGGTGTTTTCTGCGAAACGCTTTAGCAGCCCGTTGGTGCTAGTATGGAGTCAGGGGATGGATGAAGCGGAGAGCCCCGTTTGGAGTGAGGCTGCAAAGGGCATGCCAAAGGAAGTGTTTTGCTGTGCCAAGACTCGTGCTGCGCACGCTTTGTGGTTGGAGTGAGAAACAGGTTCCTTGGTGTTTTCTGCGAAACGCTTTAGCAGCCCGTTGGTGCTAGTACGGAGTCAGGGGATGGATGAAGCGGAGAGCTCCGTTTGGAGTGAGGCTGCAAAGGGCATGCCAAAGGAAGTGTTCTGCTGTGCCAAGACTTGTGCTGCGCACGCTTTGTGCTTTGAGTGAGAAACAGGTTCCTTGGTGTTTTCTGCGAAACGCTTTAGCAGGCCGTTGGTGCTAGTATGGAGTCAGGGGATGGATGAAGCGGAGAGCCCCGTTGGGAGTGAGGCTGCAAAGGGCATGCCAAAGGAAGTGTTTTGCTGTGCCAAGACTCGTGCTGCGCACGCTTTGTGCTTGGAGTGAGAAACAGGTTCCTTGGTGTTTTCTGCGAAATGCTTTAGCAGCCCGTTGGTGCTAGTATGGAGTCAGGGGATGGATGAAGCGGAGAGCCCCGTTTGGAGTGAGGCTGCAAAGGGCATGCCAAGGGAAGTGTTTTGCTGTGCCAAGACTCGTGCTGCGCACGCTTTGTGGTTGGAGTGAGAAACAGGTTCCTTGGTGTTTTCTGCGAAACGC
Organism: Tinamus guttatus; assembly: GCF_059628265.1. Lineage (NCBI taxonomy): Eukaryota > Metazoa > Chordata > Aves > Tinamiformes > Tinamidae > Tinamus > Tinamus guttatus. The sequence continues at coordinate 508,824 of NW_028289194.1, read as the reverse complement.
TTTAGCAGGCCGTTGGTGCTAGTATGGAGTCAGGGGATGGATGAAGCGGAGAGCCCCGTTTGGAGTGAGGCTGCAAAGGGCATGCCAAAGGAAGTGTTTTGCTGTGCCAAGACTCGTGCTGCGCACGCTTTGTGGTTGAAGTGAGAAACAGGTTCCTTGGTGTTTTCTGCGAAACGCTTTAGCAGGCCGTTGGTGCTAGTATGGAGTCAGGGGATGGATGAAGCGGAGAGCCCCGTTTGGAGTGAGGCTGCAAAGGGCATGCCAAGGGAAGTGTTTTGCTGTGCCAAGACTCGTGCTGCGCACGCTTTGTGCTTGGAGTGAGAAACAGGTTCCTTGGTGTTTTCTGCGAAACGCTTTAGCAGCCCGTTGGTGCTAGTATGGAGTCAGGGGATGGATGAAGCGGAGAGCCCCGTTTGGAGTGAGGCTGCAAAGGGCATGCCAAAGGAAGTGTTTTGCTGTGCCAAGACTCGTGCTGCGCACGCTTTGTGGTTGAAGTGAGAAACAGGTTCCTTGGTGTTTTCTGCGAAACGCTTTAACAGCCCGTTGGTGCTAGTATGGAGTCAGGGGATGGATGAAGCGGAGAGCCCCGTTTGGAGTGAGGCTGCAAAGGGCATGCCAAAGGAAGTGTTTTGCTGTGCCAAGACTCGTGCTGCGCACGCTTTGTGGTTGAAGTGAGAAACAGGTTCCTTGGTGTTTTCTGCGAAACGCTTTAGCAGGCCGTTGGTGCTAGTATGGAGTCAGGGGATGGATGAAGCGGAGAGCCCCGTTTGGAGTGAGGCTGCAAAGGGCATGCCAAGGGAAGTGTTCTGCTGTGCCAAGACTCGTGCTGCGCACGCTTTGTGCTTGGAGTGAGAAACAGGTTCCTTGGTGTTTTCTGCGAAACGCTTTAGCAGCCCGTTGGTGCTAGTATGGAGTCAGGGGATGGATGAAGCGGAGAGCCCCGTTTGGAGTGAGGCTGCAAAGGGCATGCAAAGGAAGTGTTTTGCTGTGCCAAGACTCGTGCTGCGCACGCTTTGTGCTTGGAGTGAGAAACAGGTTCCTTGGTGTTTTCTGCGAAACGCTTTAGCAGCCCGTTGGTGCTAGTATGGAGTCAGGGATGGATGAAGCGGAGAGCCCGTTGGGAGTGAGGCTGCAAAGGGCATGCCAAAGGAAGTGTTTTGCTGTGCCAAGACTCGTGCTGCGCACGCTTTGTGCTTGGAGTGAGAAACAGGTTCCTTGGTGTTTTCTGCGAAACGCTTTAGCAGCCCGTTGGTGCTCGTACGGAGTCAGGGGATGGATGAAGCGGAGAGCCCCGTTTGGAGTGAGGCTGCAAAGGGCATGCCAAAGGAAGTGTTTTGCTGTGCCAAGACTCGTGCTGCGCACGCTTTGTGCTTGGAGTGAGAAACAGGTTCCTTGGTGTTTTCTGCGAAACGCTTTAGCAGCCCGTTGGTGCTAGTATGGAGTCAGGGGATGGATGAAGCGGAGAGCCCCGTTTGGAGTGAGGCTGCAAAGGGCATGCCAAAGGAAGTGTTTTGCTGTGCCAAGACTCGTGCTGCGCACGCTTTGTGCTTGGAGTGAGAAACAGGTTCCTTGGTGTTTTCTGCGAAACGCTTTAGCAGCCCGTTGGTGCTAGTATGGAGTCAGGGGATGGATGAAGCGGAGAGCCCCGTTTGGAGTGAGGCTGCAAAGGGCATGCCAAGAGAAGTGTTTTGCTGTGCCAAGACTCGTGCTGCGCACGCTTTGTGCTTGGAGTGAGAAACAGGTTCCTTGGTGTTTTCTGCGAAACGCTTTAGCAGCCCGTTGGTGCTAGTATGGAGTCAGGGATGGATGAAGCGGAGAGCCCCGTTTGGAGTGAGGCTGCAAAGGGCATGCCAAAGGAAGTGTTCTGCTGTGCCAAGACTCGTGCTGCGCACGCTTTGTGCTTGGAGTGAGAAACAGGTTCCTTGGTGTTTTCTGCGAAACGCTTTAGCAGCCCGTTGGTGCTAGTATGGAGTCAGGGGATGGATGAAGCGGAGAGCCCCGTTTGGAGTGAGGCTGCAAAGGGCATGCCAAGAGAAGTGTTTTGCTGTGCCAAGACTCGTGCTGCGCACGCTTTGTGGTTGGAGTGAGAAACAGGTTCCTTGGTGTTTTCTGCGAAACGCTTTAGCAGCCCGTTGGTGCTAGTATGGAGTCAGGGGATGGATGAAGCGGAGAGCCCCGTTTGGAGTGAGGCTGCAAAGGGCATGCCAAAGGAAGTGTTCTGCTGTGCCAAGACTCGTGCTGCGCACGCTTTGTGCTTGGAGTGAGAAACAGGTTCCTTGGTGTTTTCTGCGAAACGCTTTAGCAGCCCGTTGGTGCTAGTATGGAGTCAGGGGATGGATGAAGCGGAGAGCCCCGTTTGGAGTGAGGCTGCAAAGGGCATGCCAAAGGAAGTGTTTTGCTGTGCCAAGACTCGTGCTGCGCACGCTTTGTGCTTGGAGTGAGAAACAGGTTCCTTGGTGTTTTCTGCGAAACGCTTTAGCAGCCCGTTGGTGCTAGTATGGAGTCAGGGGATGGATGAAGCGGAGAGCCCCGTTTGGAGTGAGGCTGCAAAGGGCATGCCAAAGGAAGTGTTTTGCTGTGCCAAGACTCGTGCTGCGCACGCTTTGTGCTTGGAGTGAGAAACAGGTTCCTTGGTGTTTTCTGCGAAACGCTTTAGCTAGCCCGTTGGTGCTAGTATGGAGTCAGGGGATGGATGAAGCGGAGAGCCCCGTTTGGAGTGAGGCTGCAAAGGGCATGCCAAAGGAAGTGTTTTGCTGTGCCAAGACTCGTGCTGCGCACGCTTTGTGCTTGGAGTGAGAAACAGGTTCCTTGGTGTTTTCTGCGAAACGCTTTAGCAGCCCGTTGGTGCTAGTATGGAGTCAGGGGATGGATGAAGCGGAGAGCCCCGTTTGGAGTGAGGCTGCAAAGGGCATGCCAAAGGAAGTGTTCTGCTGTGCCAAGACTCGTGCTGCGCACGCTTTGTGCTTGGAGTGAGAAACAGGTTCCTTTGTGTTTTCTGCGAAACGCTTTAGCAGGCCGTTGGTGCTAGTATGGAGTCAGGGGATGGATGAAGCGGAGAGCCCCGTTTGGAGTGAGGCTGCAAAGGGCATGCCAAAGGAAGTGTTTTGCTGTGCCAAGACTCGTGCTGCGCACGCTTTGTGCTTGGAGTGAGAAACAGGTTCCTTGGTGTTTTCTGCGAAACGCTTTAGCAGCCGTTGGTGCTAGTATGGAGTCAGGGGATGGATGAAGCGGAGAGCCCCGTTTGGAGTGAGGCTGCAAAGCGCATGACAAAGGAAGTGTTCTGCTGTGCCAAGACTCGTGCTGCGCACGCTTTGTGCTTGGAGTGAGAAACAGGTTCCTTGGTGTTTTCTGCGAAACGCTTTAGCAGCCCGTTGGTGCTAGTATGGAGTCAGGGGATGGATGAAGCGGAGAGCCCCGTTTGGAGTGAGGCTGCAAAGGGCATGCCAAAGGAAGTGTTTTGCTGTGCCAAGACTCGTGCTGCGCACGCTTTGTGCTTGGAGTGAGAAACAGGTTCCTTGGTGTTTTCTGCGAAACGCTTTTCAGCCCGTTGGTGCTAGTATGGAGTCAGGGGATGGATGAAGCGGAGAGCCCCGTTTGGAGTGAGGCTGCAAAGGGCATTGCCAAAGGAAGTGTTCTGCTGTGCCAAGACTCGTGCTGCGCACGCTTTGTGCTTGGAGTGAGAAACAGGTTCCTTGGTGTTTTCTGCGAAACGCTTTAGCAGCCCGTTGGTGCTAGTATGGAGTCAGGGGGATGGATGAAGCGGAGAGCCCCGTTTGGAGTGAGGCTGCAAAGGGCATGCCAAAGGAAGTGTTCTGCTGTGCCAAGACTCGTGCTGCGCACGCTTTGTGCTTGGAGTGAGAAACAGGTTCCTTGGTGTTTTCTGCGAAACGCTTTAGCAGCCCGTTGGTGCTAGTATGGAGTCAGGGGATGGATGAAGCGGAGAGCCCCGTTTGGAGTGAGGCTGCAAAGGGCATGCCAAAGGAAGTGTTCTGCTGTGCCAAGACTCGTGCTGCGCACGCTTTGTGCTTGGAGTGAGAAACAGGTTCCTTGGTGTTTTCTGCGAAACGCTTTAGCAGCCCGTTGGTGCTAGTATGGAGTCAGGGATGGATGAAGCGGAGAGCCCCGTTTGGAGTGAGGCTGCAAAGGGCATGCCAAAGGAAGTGTTTTGCTGTGCCAAGACTCGTGCTGCGCACGCTTTGTGCTTGGAGTGAGGAAACAGGTTCCTTGGTGTTTTCTGCGAAACGCTTTAGCAGCCCGTTGGTGCTAGTATGGAGTCAGGGGCTGGATGAAGCGGAGAGCCCCGTTTGGAGTGAGGCTGCAAAGGGCATGCCAAAGGAAGTGTTTTGCTGTGCCAAGACTCGTGCTGCGCACGCTTTGTGCTTGGAGTGAGAAACAGGTTCCTTGGTGTTTTCTGCGAAATGCTTTAGCAGCCCGTTGGTGCTAGTATGGAGTCAGGGGATGGATGAAGCAGAGAGCCCCGTTTGGAGTGAGGCTGCAAAGGGCATGCCAAAGGAAGTGTTTTGCTGTGCCAAGACTCGTGCTGCGCACGCTTTGTGCTTGGAGTGAGAAACAGGTTCCTTGGTGTTTTCTGCGAAACGCTTTAGCAGCCACGTTGGCTGCTAAAGCGTTTCGCAGAAAACACCAAGGAACCTGTTTCTCACTCCAAGCACAAAGGCGTGCGCCAGCACGAGTCTTGGCACAGCAAAACACTTCCTTTGGCATGCCCTTTGCAGCCTCACTCCAAACGGGGCTCTCTGCTTCATCCATCCCCTGACTCCATACTAGCACCAACGGGCTGCTAAAGCATTTCGCAGAAAACACCAAGGAACCTGTTTCTCACTCCAAGCACAAAGCGTGCGCAGCACGAGTCTTGGCACAGCAAAACACTTCCTTTGCATGCCCTTTGCAGCCTCACTCCAAACGGGGCTCTCCGCTTCATCCAGCCCCTGACTCCATACTAGCACCAACGGGCTGCTAAAGCGTTTCGCAGAAAACACCAAGGAACCTGTTTCCTCACTCCAAGCACAAAGCGTGCGCAGCACGAGTCTTGGCACAGCAAAACACTTCCTTTGGCATGCCCTTTGCAGCCTCACTCCAAACGGGGCTCTCCGCTTCATCCATCCCCTGACTCCATACTAGCACCAACGGGCTGCTAAAGCGTTTCGCAGAAAACACCAAGGAACCTGTTTCTCACTCCAAGCACAAAGCCGTGCGCAGCACGAGTCTTGGCACAGCAGAACACTTCCTTTGGCATGCCCTTTGCAGCCTCACTCCAAACGGGCTCTCCGCTTCATCCATCCCCTGACTCCATACTAGCACCAACGGGCTGCTAAAGCGTTTCGCAGAAAACACCAAGGAACCTGTTTCTCACTCCAAGCACAAAGCGTGCGCAGCACGAGTCTTGGCACAGCAGAACACTTCCTTTGGCATGCCCTTTGCAGCCTCACTCAAACGGGGCTCTCCGCTCATCCATCCCCTGACTCCATACTAGCACCAACGGGCTGCTAAAGCGTTTCGCAGAAAACACCAAGGAACCTGTTTCTCACTCCAAGCACAAAGCGTGCGCAGCACGAGTCTTGGCACAGCAGAACACTTCCTTTGGCATGCCCTTTGCAGCCTCACTCCAAACGGGGCTCTCCGCTTCATCCATCCCCTGACTCCATACTAGCACCAACGGGCTGAAAAGCGTTCGCAGAAAACACCAAGGAACCTGTTTCTCACTCCAAGCACAAAGCGTGCGCAGCACGAGTCTTGGCACAGCAAAACACTTCCTTTGGCATGCCCTTTGCAGCCTCCTCCAAACGGGGCTCTCCGCTTCATCCATCCCTGACTCCATACTAGCACCAACGGGCTGCTAAAGCGTTTCGCAGAAACACCAAGGAACCTGTTTCTCACTCCAAGCACAAAGCGTGCGCAGCACGAGTCTTGGCACAGCAGAACACTTCCTTTGTCATGCGCTTTGCAGCCTCACTCCAAACGGGGCTCTCCGCTTCATCCATCCCCTGACTCCATACTAGCACCAACGGGCTGCTAAAGCGTTTCGCAGGAAAACACCAAGGAACCTGTTTCTCACTCCAAGCACAAAGCGTGCGCAGCACGAGTCTTGGCACAGCAAAACACTTCCTTTGCATGCCCTTTGCAGCCTCACTCCAAACGGGGCTCTCCGCTTCATCCATCCCCTGACTCCATACTAGCACCAACGGCCTGCTAAAGCGTTTCGCAGAAAACACAAAGGAACCTGTTTCTCACTCCAAGCACAAAGCGTGCGCAGCACGAGTCTTGGCACAGCAGAACACTTCCTTTGGCATGCCCTTTGCAGCCTCACTCCAAACGGGGCTCTCCGCTTCATCCATCCCTGACTCCATACTAGCACCAACGGGCTGCTAAAGCGTTTCGCAGAAAACACAAGGAACCTGTTTCTCACTCCAAGCACAAAGCGTGCGCAGCACGAGTCTTGGCACAGCAAAACACTTCCTTTGGCATGCCCTTTGCAGCCTCACTCCAAACGGGGCTCTCCGCTTCATCCATCCCCTGACTCCATACTAGCACCAACGGGCTGCTAAAGCGTTTCGCAGAAAACACCAAGGAACTGTTTCTCACTCCAAGCACAAAGCGTGCGCAGCACGAGTCTTGGCACAGCAAAACACTTCCTTTGGCATGCCCTTTGCAGCCTCACTCCAAACGGGGCTCTCCGCTTCATCCATCCCCTGACTCCATACTAGCACAACGGGCTGCTAAAGCGTTTCGCAGAAAACACCAAGGAACCTGTTTCTCACTCCAAGCACAAAGCGTGCGCAGCACGAGTCTTGGCACAGCAAAACACTTCCTTTGGCATGCCCTTTGCAGCCTCACTCCAAACGGGGCTCTCCGCTTCATCCATCCCCTGACTCCATACTAGCACCAACGGGCTGCTAAAGCGTTTCGCAGAAAACACCAAGGAACCTGTTTCTCACTCCAAGCACAAAGCGTGCGCAGCACGAGTCTTGGGCACAGCAGAACACTTCCTTTGGCATGCCCTTTGCAGCCTCACTCCAAACGGGGCTCTCCGCTTCATCCATCCCCTGACTCCATACTAGCACCAACGGGCTGCTAAAGCGTTTCGCAGAAAACACCAAGGAACCTGTTTCTCACTCCAACCACAAAGCGTGCGCAGCACGAGTCTTGGCACAGCAAAACACTTCTCTTGGCATGCCCTTTGCAGCCTCACTCCAAACGGGGCTCTCCGCTTCATCCATCCCCTGACTCCATACTAGCACCAACGGGCTGCTAAAGCGTTTCGCAGAAAACACCAAGGAACCTGTTTCTCACTCCAAGCACAAAGCTGTGCGCAGCACGAGTCTTGGCACAGCAGAACACTTCCTTTGGCATGCCCTTTGCAGCCTCACTCCAAACGGGGCTCTCCGCTTCATCCATCCCCTGACTCCATACTAGCACCAACGGGCTGCTAAAGGCGTTTCGCAGAAAACACCAAGGAACCTGTTTCTCACTCCAAGCACAAAGCGTGCGCAGCACGAGTCTTGGCACAGCAAAACACTTCTCTTGGCATGCCCTTTGCAGCCTCACTCCAAACGGGGCTCTCCGCTTCATCATCCCCTGACTCCATACTAGCACCAACGGGCTGCTAAAGCGTTTCGCAGAAAACACCAAGGAACCTGTTTCTCACTCCAAGCACAAAGCGTGCGCAGCACGAGTCTTGGCACAGCAAAACACTTCCTTTGGCATGCCCTTTGCAGCCTCACTCCAAACGGGGCTCTCCGCTTCATCCATCCCCTGACTCCATACTAGCACCAACGGGCTGCTAAAGCGTTTCGCAGAAAACACCAAGGAACCTGTTTCTCACTCCAAGCACAAAGCGTGCGCAGCACGAGTCTTGGCACAGCAAAACACTTCCTTTGGCATGCCCTTTGCAGCCTCACTCCAAACGGGGCTCTCCGCTTCATCCATCCCCTGACTCCGTACGAGCACCAACGGGCTGCTAAAGCGTTTCGCAGAAAACACCAAGGAACCTGTTTCTCACTCCAAGCACAAAGCTGTGCGCAGCACGAGTCTTGGCACAGCAAAACACTTCCTTTGGCATGCCCTTTGCAGCCTCACTCCCAACGGGGCTCTCCGCTTCATCCATCCCTGACTCCATACTAGCACCAACGGGCTGCTAAAGCGTTTCGCAGAAAACACCAAGGAACCTGTTTCTCACTCCAAGCACAAAGCGTGCGCAGCACGAGTCTTGGCACAGCAAAACACTTCCTTTGGCATGCCCTTTGCAGCCTCACTCCAAACGGGGCTCTCCGCTTCATCCATCCCCTGACTCCATACTAGCACCAACGGGCTGCTAAAGCGTTTCGCAGAAAACACCAAGGAACCTGTTTCTCACTCCAAGCACAAAGCTGTGCGCAGCACGAGTCTTGGCACAGCAGAACACTTCCCTTGGCATGCCCTTTGCAGCCTCACTCCAAACGGGGCTCTCCGCTTCATCCATCCCCTGACTCCATACTAGCACCAACGGCCTGCTAAAGCGTTTCGCAGAAAACACCAAGGAACCTGTTTCTCACTTCAACCACAAAGCGTGCGCAGCACGAGTCTTGGCACAGCAAAACACTTCCTTTGGCATGCCCTTTGCAGCCTCACTCCAAACGGGGCTCTCCGCTTCATCCATCCCCTGACTCCATACTAGCACCAACGGGCTGTTAAAGCGTTTCGCAGAAAACACCAAGGAACCTGTTTCTCACTTCAACCACAAAGCGTGCGCAGCACGAGTCTTGGCACAGCAAAACACTTCCTTTGGCATGCCCTTTGCAGCCTCACTCCAAACGGGGCTCTCCGCTTCATCCATCCCCTGACTCCATACTAGCACCAACGGGCTGCTAAAGCGTTTCGCAGAAAACACCAAGGAACCTGTTTCTCACTCCAAGCACAAAGCGTGCGCAGCACGAGTCTTGGCACAGCAAAACACTTCCCTTGGCATGCCCTTTGCAGCCTCACTCCAAACGGGGCTCTCCGCTTCATCCATCCCCTGACTCCATACTAGCACCAACGGCCTGCTAAAGCGTTTCGCAGAAAACACCAAGGAACCTGTTTCCTCACTTCAACCACAAAGCGTGCGCAGCACGAGTCTTGGCACAGCAAAACACTTCCTTTGGCATGCCCTTTGCAGCCTCACTCCAAACGGGCTCTCCGCTTCATCCATCCCCTGACTCCATACTAGCACCAACGGCCTGCTAAAGCGTTTCGCAGAAAACACCAAGGAACCTGTTTCTCACTCCAACCACAAAGCGTGCGCAGCACGAGTCTTGGCACAGCAAAACACTTCCCTTGGCATGCCCTTTGCAGCCTCACTCCAAACGGGGCTCTCCGCTTCATCCATCCCCTGACTCCATACTAGCACCAACGGGCTGCTAAAGCATTTCGCAGAAAACACCAAGGAACCTGTTTCTCACTCCAAGCACAAAGCGTGCGCAGCACGAGTCTTGGCACAGCAAAACACTTCCTTTGGCATGCCCTTTGCAGCCTCACTCCAACGGGCTCTCCGCTTCATCCATCCCCTGACTCCATACTAGCACCAACGGCCTGCTAAAGCGTTTCGCAGAAAACACCAAGGAACCTGTTTCTCACTCAAAGCACAAAGCGTGCGCAGCACAAGTCTTGGCACAGCAGAACACTTCCTTTGGCATGCCCTTTGCAGCCTCACTCAAACGGAGCTCTCCGCTTCATCCATCCCCTGACTCCGTACTAGCACCAACGGGCTGCTAAAGCGTTTCGCAGAAAACACCAAGGAACCTGTTTCTCACTCCAACCACAAAGCGTGCGCAGCACGAGTCTTGGCACAGCAAAACACTTCCTTTGGCATGCCCTTTGCAGCCTCACTCCAAACGGGGCTCTCCGCTTCATCCATCCCTGACTCCATACTAGCACCAACGGGCTGCTAAAGCGTTTCGCAGAAAACACCAAGGAACCTGTTTCTCACTCCAAGCACAAAGCGTGCGCAGCACGAGTCTTGGCACAGCAAAACACTTCCCTTGGCATGCCCTTTGCAGCCTCACTCCAAACGGGGCTCTCCGCTTCATCCATCCCCTGACTCCATACTAGCACCAACGGCCTGCTAAAGCGTTTCGCAGAAAACACCAAGGAACCTGTTTCTCACTTCAACCACAAAGCGTGCGCAGCACGAGTCTTGGCACAGCAAAACACTTCCTTTGGCATGCCCTTTGCAGCCTCACTCCAAACGGGGCTCTCCGCTTCATCCATCCCCTGACTCCATACTAGCACCAACGGCCTGCTAAAGCGTTTCGCAGAAAACACCAAGGAACCTGTTTCTCACTCCAAGCACAAAGCGTGCGCAGCACGAGTCTTGGCACAGCAAAACACTTCCCTTGGCATGCCCTTTGCAGCCTCACTCCAAACGGGGCTCTCCGCTTCATCCATCCCCTGACTCCCATACTAGCACCAACGGGCTGCTAAAGCATTTCGCAGAAAACACCAAGGAACCTGTTTCTCACTCCAAGCACAAAGCGTGCGCAGCACGAGTCTTGGCACAGCAAAACACTTCCTTTGGCATGCCCTTTGCAGCCTCACTCCCAACGGGGCTCTCCGCTTCATCCATCCCCTGACTCCATACTAGCACCAACGGCCTGCTAAAGCGTTTCGCAGAAAACACCAAGGAACCTGTTTCTCACTCAAAGCACAAAGCGTGCGCAGCACAAGTCTTGGCACAGCAGAACACTTCCTTTGGCATGCCCTTTGCAGCCTCACTCCAAACGGGGCTCTCCGCTTCATCCATCCCCTGACTCCGTACTAGCACCAACGGCTGCTAAAGCGTTTCGCAGAAAACACCAAGGAACCTGTTTCTCACTCCAACCACAAAGCGTGCGCAGCACGAGTCTTGGCACAGCAAAACACTTCCTTTGGCATGCCCCTTTGCAGCCTCACTCCAAACGGGGCTCTCCGCTTCATCCATCCCCTGACTCCATACTAGCACCAACGGCCTGCTAAAGCGTTTCGCAGAAAACACCAAGGAACCTGTTTCTCACTCCAAGCACAAAGCGTGCGCAGCACGAGTCTTGGCACAGCAAAACACTTCCTTTGGCATGCCCTTTGCAGCCTCACTCCAAACGGGGCTCTCCGCTTCATCCATCCCCTGACTCCATACTAGCACCAACGGGCTGCTAAAGCGTTTCGCAGAAAACACCAAGGAACCTGTTTCTCACTCCAAGCACAAAGCTGTGCGCAGCACGAGTCTTGGCACAGCAAAACACTTCCTTTGGCATGCCCTTTGCAGCCTCACTCCAAACGGGGCTCTCGCTTCATCCATCCCCTGACTCCATACTAGCACCAACGGGCTGCTAAAGCGTTTCGCAGAAAACACCAAGGAACCTGTTTCTCACTCCAAGCACAAAGCGTGCGCAGCATGAGTCTTGGCCACAGCAGAACACTTCCCTGGCATGCCCTTTGCAGCCTCACTCCAAACGGGGCTCTCCGCTTCATCCATCCCCTGACTCCATACTAGCACCAACGGGCTGCTAAAGCGTTTCGCAGAAAACACCAAGGAACCTGTTTCTCACTCCAACCACAAAGCGTGCGCAGCAAGAGTCTTGGCACAGCAGAACACTTCCCTTGGCATGCCCTTTGCAGCCTCACTCCAAACGGGGGCTCTCCGCTTCATCCATCCCCTGACTCCATACTAGCACCAACGGGCTGCTAAAGCATTTCGCAGAAAACACCAAGGAACCTGTTTCTCACTCTAAGCACAAAGCGTGCGCAGCACGAGTCTTGGCACAGCAGAACACTTCCCTTGGCATGCCCTTTACAGCCTCACTCCAAACGGGGCTCTCCGCTTCATCCATCCCCTGACTCCATACTAGCACCAACGGGCTGCTAAAGCGTTTCGCAGAAAACACCAAGGAACCTGTTTCTCACTCCAAGCACAAAGCGTGCGCAGCACGAGTCTTGCACAGCAAAACACTTCCTTTGGCATGCCCTTTGCAGCCTCACTCCCAACGGGGCTCTCCGCTTCATCCATCCCTGACTCCATACTAGCACCAACGGGCTGCTAAAGCGTTTCGCAGAAAACACCAAGGAACCTGTTTCTCACTCCAAGCACAAAGCGTGCGCAGCACGAGTCTTGGCACAGCAGAACACTTCCCTTGGCATGCCCTTTGCAGCCTCACTCCAAACGGGGCTCTCCGCTTCATCCATCCCCTGACTCCATACTAGCACCAACGGGCTGCTAAAGCGTTCGCAGAAAACACCAAGGAACCTGTTTCTCACTCCAACCACAAAGCGTGCGCAGCAAGAGTCTTGTCACAGCAGAACACTTCCTTGGCATGCCCTTTGCAGCCTCACTCCAAACGGGCTCTCCGCTTCATCCATCCCCTGACTCCATACTAGCACCAACGGACTGTTAAAGCGTTTCGCAGAAAACACCAAGGAACCTGTTTCTCACTTCAACCACAAAGCGTGCGCAGCACGAGTCTTGGCACAGCAAAACACTTCCTTGGCATGCCCTTTGCAGCCTCACTCCAAACGGGGCTCTCCGCTTCATCCATCCCCTGACTCCATACTAGCACCAACGGGCTGCTAAAGCGTTTCGCAGAAAACACCAAGGAACCTGTTTCTCACTCCAACCACAAAGCGTGCGCAGCACGAGTCTTGGCACAGCAAAACACTTCCTTTGGCATGCCCTTTGCAGCCTCACTCCAAACGGGGCTCTCTGCTTCATCCATCCCCTGACTCCATACTAGCACCAACGGCCTGCTAAAGCGTTTCGCAGAAAACACCAAGGAACCTGTTTCTCACTTCAACCACAAAGCGTGCGCAGCACGAGTCTTGGCACAGCAAAACACTTCCTTTGGCATGCCCTTTGCAGCCTCACTCAAACGGGGCTCTCCGCTTCATCCATCCCCTGACTCCATACTAGCACCAACGGCCTGCTAAAGCGTTTCGCAGAAAACACCAAGGAACCTGTTTCTCACTCCAAGCACAAAGCGTGCGCAGCACGAGTCTTGGCACAGCAAAACACTTCCTTGGCATGCCCTTTGCAGGCCTCACTCCAAACGGGGCTCTCCGCTTCATCCATCCCCTGACTCCATACTAGCACCAACGGGCTGCTAAAGCATTTCGCAGAAAACACCAAGGAACCTGTTTCTCACTCCAAGCACAAAGCTGTGCGCAGCACGAGTCTTGGCACAGCAAAACACTTCCTTTGGCATGCCCTTTGCAGCCTCACTCCAACGGGGCTCTCCGCTTCATCCATCCCCTGACTCCATACTAGCACCAACGGGCCTGCTAAAGCGTTCGCAGAAAACACCAAGGAACCTGTTTCTCACTCAAAGCACAAAGCGTGCGCAGCACGAAGTCTTGGCACAGCAGAAACACTTCCTTTGGCATGCCTTTGCAGCCTCACTCCAAACGGGGCTCTCCGCTTCATCCATCCCCTGACTCCGTACTAGCACCAACGGGCTGCTAAAGCGTTTCGCAGAAAACACCAAGGAACCTGTTTCTCACTCCAAGCACAAAGCGTGCGCAGGCACGAGTCTTGGCACAGCAAAACACTTCCTTTGGCATGCCCTTTGCAGCCTCACTCCAAACGGGGCTCTCCGCTTCATCCATCCCCTGACTCCATACTAGCACCAACGGGCTGCTAAAGCGTTTCGCAGAAAACACCAAGGAACCTGTTTCTCACTCCAAGCACAAGCGTGCGCAGCACGAGTCTTGGCACAGCAAAACACTTCCTTTGGCATGCCCTTTGCAGCCTCACTCCAAACGGGGCTCTCCGCTTCATCCATCCCCTGACTCCATACTAGCACCAACGGGCTGCTAAAGCGTTTCGCAGAAAACACCAAGGAACCTGTTTCTCACTCCAAGCACAAAGCGTGCGCAGCACGAGTCTTGGCACAGCAAAACACTTCCTTTGGCATGCCCTTTGCAGCCTCACTCCAAACGGGGCTCTCCGCTTCATCCATCCCCTGACTCCATACTAGCACCAACGGGCTGCTAAAGCGTTTCGCAGAAAACACCAAGGAACCTGTTTCTCACTCCAAGCACAAAGCGTGCGCAGCATGAGTCTTGGCACAGCAGAACACTTCCCTTGGCATGCCCTTTGCAGCCTCACTCCAAACGGGGCTCTCCGCTTCATCCATCCCCTGACTCCATACTAGCACCAACGGGCTGCTAAAGCGTTTCGCAGAAAACACCAAGGAACCTGTTTCTCACTCCAAGCACAAAGCGTGCGCAGCATGAGTCTTGGCACAGCAGAACACTTCCCTTGGCATGCCCTTTGCAGCCTCACTCCAAACGGGGCTCTCCGCTTCATCCATCCCCTGACTCCATACTAGCACCAACGGGCTGCTAAAGCGTTTCGCAGAAAACACCAAGGAACCTGTTTCTCACTCCAACCACAAAGCGTGCGCAGCAAGAGTCTTGGCACAGCAGAACACTTCCCTTGGCATGCCCTTTGCAGCCTCACTCCAAACGGGGCTCTCCGCTTCATCCATCCCCTGACTCCATACTAGCACCAACGGGCTGCTAAAGCATTTCGCAGAAAACACCAAGGAACCTGTTTCTCACTCTAAGCACAAAGCGTGCGCAGCACGAGTCTTGGCACAGCAGAACACTTCCCTTGGCATGCCCTTTACAGCCTCACTCCAAACGGGGCTCTCCGCTTCATCCATCCCCTGACTCCATACTAGCACCAACGGGCTGCTAAAGCGTTTCGCAGAAAACACCAAGGAACCTGTTTCTCACTCCAAGCACAAAGCGTGCGCAGCACGAGTCTTGGCACAGCAAAACACTTCCTTTGGCATGCCCTTTGCAGCCTCACTCCCAACGGGGCTCTCCGCTTCATCCATCCCCTGACTCCATACTAGCACCAACGGCCTGCTAAAGCGTTTCGCAGAAAACACCAAGGAACCTGTTTCTCACTCAAAGCACAAAGCGTGCGCAGCACGAGTCTTGGCACAGCAGAACACTTCCTTTGGAATGCCCTTTGCAGCCTCACTCCAAACGGAGCTCTCCGCTTCATCCATCCCCTGACTCCGTACTAGCACCAACGGGCTGCTAAAGCGTTTCGCAGAAAACACCAAGGAACCTGTTTCTCACTCCAAGCACAAAGCGTGCGCAGCACGAGTCTTGGCACAGCAAAACACTTCCTTTGGCATGCCCTTTGCAGCCTCACTCCAAACGGGGCTCTCCGCTTCATCCATCCCCTGACTCCATACTAGCACCAACGGGCTGCTAAAGCGTTTCGCAGAAAACACCAAGGAACCTGTTTCTCACTCCAAGCACAAAGCGTGCGCAGCACGAGTCTTGGCACAGCAGAACACTTCCCTTGGCATGCCCTTTGCAGCCTCACTCCAAACGGGGCTCTCCGCTTCATCCATCCCCTGACTCCATACTAGCACCAACGGGCTGCTAAAGCGTTTCGCAGAAAACACCAAGGAACCTGTTTCTCACTCCAACCACAAAGCGTGCGCAGCAAGAGTCTTGTCACAGCAGAACACTTCCCTTGGCATGCCCTTTGCAGCCTCACTCCAAACGGGGCTCTCCGCTTCATCCATCCCCTGACTCCATACTAGCACCAACGGGCTGTTAAAGCGTTTCGCAGAAAACACCAAGGAACCTGTTTCTCACTTCAACCACAAAGCGTGCGCAGCACGAGTCTTGGCACAGCAAAACACTTCCTTTGGCATGCCCTTTGCAGCCTCACTCCAAACGGGGCTCTCCGCTTCATCCATCCCCTGACTCCATACTAGCACCAACGGGCTGCTAAAGCGTTTCGCAGAAAACACCAAGGAACCTGTTTCTCACTCCAACCACAAAGCGTGCGCAGCACGAGTCTTGGCACAGCAAAACACTTCCTTTGGCATGCCCTTTGCAGCCTCACTCCAAACGGGGCTCTCTGCTTCATCCATCCCCTGACTCCATACTAGCACCAACGGGCTGCTAAAGCGTTTCGCAGAAAACACCAAGGAACCTGTTTCTCACTCCAAGCACAAAGCGTGCGCAGCACGAGTCTTGGCACAGCAAAACACTTCCCTTGGCATGCCCTTTGCAGCCTCACTCCAAACGGGGCTCTCCGCTTCATCCATCCCCTGACTCCATACTAGCACCAACGGGCTGTTAAAGCGTTTCGCAGAAAAC
The DNA here is from genome assembly GCF_059628265.1 of Tinamus guttatus. Taxonomy (NCBI): domain Eukaryota; kingdom Metazoa; phylum Chordata; class Aves; order Tinamiformes; family Tinamidae; genus Tinamus; species Tinamus guttatus. Next base: position 492,693 of record NW_028289194.1, on the reverse strand, counting down.
ACCAAGGAACCTGTTTCTCACTTCAACCACAAAGCGTGCGCAGCACGAGTCTTGGCACAGCAAAACACTTCCTTTGGCATGCCCTTTGCAGCCTCACTCCAAACGGGGCTCTCCGCTTCATCCATCCCCTGACTCCATACTAGCACCAACGGGCTGCTAAAGCGTTTCGCAGAAAACACCAAGGAACCTGTTTCTCACTCCAACCATAAAGCGTGCGCAGCACGAGTCTTGGCACAGCAAAACACTTCCTTTGGCATGCCCTTTGCAGCCTCACTCCAAACGGGGCTCTCCGCTTCATCCATCCCCTGACTCCATACTAGCACCAACGGGCTGCTAAAGCGTTTCGCAGAAAACACCAAGGAACCTGTTTCTCACTCCAAGCACAAAGCGTGCGCAGCACGAGTCTTGGCACAGCAAAACACTTCCCTTGGCATGCCCTTTGCAGCCTCACTCCAAACGGGGCTCTCCGCTTCATCCATCCCCTGACTCCATACTAGCACCAACGGCCTGCTAAAGCGTTTCGCAGAAAACACCAAGGAACCTGTTTCTCACTTCAACCACAAAGCGTGCGCAGCACGAGTCTTGGCACAGCAAAACACTTCCTTTGGCATGCCCTTTGCAGCCTCACTCCAAACGGGGCTCTCCGCTTCATCCATCCCCTGACTCCATACTAGCACCAACGGCCTGCTAAAGCGTTTCGCAGAAAACACCAAGGAACCTGTTTCTCACTCCAACCACAAAGCGTGCGCAGCACGAGTCTTGGCACAGCAAAACACTTCCCTTGGCATGCCCTTTGCAGCCTCACTCCAAACGGGGCTCTCCGCTTCATCCATCCCCTGACTCCATACTAGCACCAACGGGCTGCTAAAGCATTTCGCAGAAAACACCAAGGAACCTGTTTCTCACTCCAAGCACAAAGCGTGCGCAGCACGAGTCTTGGCACAGCAAAACACTTCCTTTGGCATGCCCTTTGCAGCCTCACTCCCAACGGGGCTCTCCGCTTCATCCATCCCCTGACTCCATACTAGCACCAACGGGCTGCTAAAGCGTTTCGCAGAAAACACCAAGGAACCTGTTTCTCACTCAAAGCACAAAGCGTGCGCAGCACAAGTCTTGGCACAGCAGAACACTTCCTTTGGCATGCCCTTTGCAGCCTCACTCCAAACGGAGCTCTCCGCTTCATCCATCCCCTGACTCCGTACTAGCACCAACGGGCTGCTAAAGCGTTTCGCAGAAAACACCAAGGAACCTGTTTCTCACTCCAACCACAAAGCGTGCGCAGCACGAGTCTTGGCACAGCAAAACACTTCCTTTGGCATGCCCTTTGCAGCCTCACTCCAAACGGGGCTCTCCGCTTCATCCATCCCCTGACTCCATACTAGCACCAACGGGCTGCTAAAGCGTTTCGCAGAAAACACCAAGGAACCTGTTTCTCACTCCAAGCACAAAGCGTGCGCAGCACGAGTCTTGGCACAGCAAAACACTTCCTTTGGCATGCCCTTTGCAGCCTCACTCCAAACGGGGCTCTCCGCTTCATCCATCCCCTGACTCCATACTAGCACCAACGGGCTGCTAAAGCGTTTCGCAGAAAACACCAAGGAACCTGTTTCTCACTCCAAGCACAAAGCGTGCGCAGCACGAGTCTTGGCACAGCAAAACACTTCCTTTGGCATGCCCTTTGCAGCCTCACTCCAAACGGGGCTCTCCGCTTCATCCATCCCCTGACTCCATACTAGCACCAACGGGCTGCTAAAGCGTTTCGCAGAAAACACCAAGGAACCTGTTTCTCACTCCAAGCACAAAGCGTGCGCAGCACGAGTCTTGGCACAGCAGAACACTTCCCTTGGCATGCCCTTTGCAGCCTCACTCCAAACGGGGCTCTCCGCTTCATCCATCCCCTGACTCCATACTAGCACCAACGGGCTGCTAAAGCGTTTCGCAGAAAACACCAAGGAACCTGTTTCTCACTCCAACCACAAAGCGTGCGCAGCAAGAGTCTTGGCACAGCAGAACACTTCCCTTGGCATGCCCTTTGCAGCCTCACTCCAAACGGGGCTCTCCGCTTCATCCATCCCCTGACTCCATACTAGCACCAACGGGCTGCTAAAGCATTTCGCAGAAAACACCAAGGAACCTGTTTCTCACTCTAAGCACAAAGCGTGCGCAGCACGAGTCTTGGCACAGCAGAACACTTCCCTTGGCATGCCCTTTACAGCCTCACTCCAAACGGGGCTCTCCGCTTCATCCATCCCCTGACTCCATACTAGCACCAACGGGCTGCTAAAGCGTTTCGCAGAAAACACCAAGGAACCTGTTTCTCACTCCAAGCACAAAGCGTGCGCAGCACGAGTCTTGGCACAGCAAAACACTTCCTTTGGCATGCCCTTTGCAGCCTCACTCCCAACGGGGCTCTCCGCTTCATCCATCCCCTGACTCCATACTAGCACCAACGGCCTGCTAAAGCGTTTCGCAGAAAACACCAAGGAACCTGTTTCTCACTCAAAGCACAAAGCGTGCGCAGCACGAGTCTTGGCACAGCAGAACACTTCCTTTGGAATGCCCTTTGCAGCCTCACTCCAAACGGAGCTCTCCGCTTCATCCATCCCCTGACTCCGTACTAGCACCAACGGGCTGCTAAAGCGTTTCGCAGAAAACACCAAGGAACCTGTTTCTCACTCCAAGCACAAAGCGTGCGCAGCACGAGTCTTGGCACAGCAAAACACTTCCTTTGGCATGCCCTTTGCAGCCTCACTCCAAACGGGGCTCTCCGCTTCATCCATCCCCTGACTCCATACTAGCACCAACGGGCTGCTAAAGCGTTTCGCAGAAAACACCAAGGAACCTGTTTCTCACTCCAAGCACAAAGCGTGCGCAGCACGAGTCTTGGCACAGCAGAACACTTCCCTTGGCATGCCCTTTGCAGCCTCACTCCAAACGGGGCTCTCCGCTTCATCCATCCCCTGACTCCATACTAGCACCAACGGGCTGCTAAAGCGTTTCGCAGAAAACACCAAGGAACCTGTTTCTCACTCCAACCACAAAGCGTGCGCAGCAAGAGTCTTGTCACAGCAGAACACTTCCCTTGGCATGCCCTTTGCAGCCTCACTCCAAACGGGGCTCTCCGCTTCATCCATCCCCTGACTCCATACTAGCACCAACGGGCTGTTAAAGCGTTTCGCAGAAAACACCAAGGAACCTGTTTCTCACTTCAACCACAAAGCGTGCGCAGCACGAGTCTTGGCACAGCAAAACACTTCCTTTGGCATGCCCTTTGCAGCCTCACTCCAAACGGGGCTCTCCGCTTCATCCATCCCCTGACTCCATACTAGCACCAACGGGCTGCTAAAGCGTTTCGCAGAAAACACCAAGGAACCTGTTTCTCACTCCAACCACAAAGCGTGCGCAGCACGAGTCTTGGCACAGCAAAACACTTCCTTTGGCATGCCCTTTGCAGCCTCACTCCAAACGGGGCTCTCTGCTTCATCCATCCCCTGACTCCATACTAGCACCAACGGGCTGCTAAAGCGTTTCGCAGAAAACACCAAGGAACCTGTTTCTCACTCCAAGCACAAAGCGTGCGCAGCACGAGTCTTGGCACAGCAAAACACTTCCCTTGGCATGCCCTTTGCAGCCTCACTCCAAACGGGGCTCTCCGCTTCATCCATCCCCTGACTCCATACTAGCACCAACGGGCTGTTAAAGCGTTTCGCAGAAAACACCAAGGAACCTGTTTCTCACTTCAACCACAAAGCGTGCGCAGCACGAGTCTTGGCACAGCAAAACACTTCCCTTGGCATGCCCTTTGCAGCCTCACTCCAAACGGGGCTCTCCGCTTCATCCATCCCCTGACTCCATACTAGCACCAACGGGCTGCTAAAGCGTTTCGCAGAAAACACCAAGGAACCTGTTTCTCACTCCAACCACAAAGCGTGCGCAGCAAGAGTCTTGGCACAGCAAAACACTTCCTTTGGCATGCCCTTTGCAGCCTCACTCCAAACGGGGCTCTCCGCTTCATCCATCCCCTGACTCCATACTAGCACCAACGGGCTGCTAAAGCGTTTCGCAGAAAACACCAAGGAACCTGTTTCTCACTCCAAGCACAAAGCGTGCGCAGCACGAGTCTTGGCACAGCAAAACACTTCCCTTGGCATGCCCTTTGCAGCCTCACTCCAAACGGGGCTCTCCGCTTCATCCATCCCCTGACTCCATACTAGCACCAACGGGCTGTTAAAGCGTTTCGCAGAAAACACCAAGGAACCTGTTTCTCACTTCAACCACAAAGCGTGCGCAGCACGAGTCTTGGCACAGCAAAACACTTCCTTTGGCATGCCCTTTGCAGCCTCACTCCAAACGGGGCTCTCCGCTTCATCCATCCCCTGACTCCATACTAGCACCAACGGGCTGCTAAAGCGTTTCGCAGAAAACACCAAGGAACCTGTTTCTCACTCCAAGCACAAAGCGTGCGCAGCACGAGTCTTGGCACAGCAGAACACTTCCCTTGGCATGCCCTTTGCAGCCTCACTCCAAACGGGGCTCTCCGCTTCATCCATCCCCTGACTCCATACTAGCACCAACGGGCTGCTAAAGCGTTTCGCAGAAAACACCAAGGAACCTGTTTCTCACTCCAACCACAAAGCGTGCGCAGCAAGAGTCTTGGCACAGCAGAACACTTCCTTTGGCATGCCCTTTGCAGCCTCACTCCAAACGGGGCTCTCCGCTTCATCCATCCCCTGACTCCATACTAGCACCAACGGGCTGCTAAAGCGTTTCGCAGAAAACACCAAGGAACCTGTTTCTCACTTCAACCACAAAGCGTGCGCAGCACGAGTCTTGGCACAGCAAAACACTTCCTTTGGCATGCCCTTTGCAGCCTCACTCCAAACGGGGCTCTCCGCTTCATCCATCCCTGACTCCATACTAGCACCAACGGGCTGCTAAAGCGTTTCGCAGAAAACACCAAGGAACCTGTTTCTCACTCCAACCATAAAGCGTGCGCAGCACGAGTCTTGGCACAGCAAAACACTTCCTTTGGCATGCCCTTTGCAGCCTCACTCCAAACGGGGCTCTCTGCTTCATCCATCCCCTGACTCCATACTAGCACCAACGGGCTGCTAAAGCGTTTCGCAGAAAACACCAAGGAACCTGTTTCTCACTCCAAGCACAAAGCGTGCGCAGCACGAGTCTTGGCACAGCAAAACACTTCCCTTGGCATGCCCTTTGCAGCCTCACTCCAAACGGGGCTCTCCGCTTCATCCATCCCCTGACTCCATACTAGCACCAACGGGCTGTTAAAGCGTTTCGCAGAAAACACCAAGGAACCTGTTTCTCACTTCAACCACAAAGCGTGCGCAGCACGAGTCTTGGCACAGCAAAACACTTCCTTTGGCATGCCCTTTGCAGCCTCACTCCAAACGGGGCTCTCCGCTTCATCCATCCCCTGACTCCATACTAGCACCAACGGGCTGCTAAAGCGTTTCGCAGAAAACACCAAGGAACCTGTTTCTCACTCCAACCATAAAGCGTGCGCAGCACGAGTCTTGGCACAGCAAAACACTTCCCTTGGCATGCCCTTTGCAGCCTCACTCCAAACGGGGCTCTCCGCTTCATCCATCCCCTGACTCCATACTAGCACCAACGGGCTGTTAAAGCGTTTCGCAGAAAACACCAAGGAACCTGTTTCTCACTCCAAGCACAAAGCGTGCGCAGCACGAGTCTTGGCACAGCAAAACACTTCCTTTGGCATGCCCTTTGCGCCTCACTCCAAACGGGGCTCTCCGCTTCATCCATCCCCTGACTCCATACTAGCACCAACGGGCTGCTAAAGCATTTCGCAGAAAACACCAAGGAACCTGTTTCTCACTCTAAGCACAAAGCGTGCGCAGCACGAGTCTTGGCACAGCAGAACACTTCCCTTGGCATGCCCTTTACAGCCTCACTCCAAACGGGGCTCTCCGCTTCATCCATCCCCTGACTCCATACTAGCACCAACGGGCTGCTAAAGCGTTTCGCAGAAAACACCAAGGAACCTGTTTCTCACTCAACCACAAAGCGTGCGCAGCAAGAGTCTTGGCACAGCAGAACACTTCCCTTGGCATGCCCTTTGCAGCCTCACTCCAAACGGGGCTCTCCGCTTCATCCATCCCCTGACTCCATACTAGCACCAACGGGCTGTTAAAGCATTTCGCAGAAAACACCAAGGAACCTGTTTCTCACTTCAACCACAAAGCGTGCGCAGCACGAGTCTTGGCACAGCAAAACACTTCCTTTGGCATGCCCTTTGCAGCCTCACTCCAAACGGGGCTCTCCGCTTCATCCATCCCCTGACTCCATACTAGCACCAACGGGCTGCTAAAGCGTTTCGCAGAAAACACCAAGGAACCTGTTTCTCACTCCAACCATAAAGCGTGCGCAGCACGAGTCTTGGCACAGCAAAACACTTCCTTTGGCATGCCCTTTGCAGCAGCCTCACTCCAAACGGGGCTCTCCGCTTCATCCATCCCCTGACTCCATACTAGCACCAACGGGCTGCTAAAGCGTTTCGCAGAAAACACCAAGGAACCTGTTTCTCACTCCAACCACAAAGCGTGCGCAGCACGAGTCTTGGCACAGCAAAACACTTCCTTTGGCATGCCCTTTGCAGCCTCACTCCAAACGGGGCTCTCCGCTTCATCCATCCCCTGACTCCATACTAGCACCAACGGGCTGCTAAAGCGTTTCGCAGAAAACACCAAGGAACCTGTTTCTCACTCCAAGCACAAAGCGTGCGCAGCACGAGTCTTGGCACAGCAAAACACTTCCTTTGGCATGCCCTTTGCAGCCTCACTCCAAACGGGGCTCTCCGCTTCATCCATCCCCTGACTCCATACTAGCACCAACGGGCTGCTAAAGCGTTTCGCAGAAAACACCAAGGAACCTGTTTCTCACTCCAACCACAAAGCGTGCGCAGCACGAGTCTTGGCACAGCAAAACACTTCTCTTGGCATGCCCTTTGCAGCCTCACTCCAAACGGGGCTCTCCGCTTCATCCATCCCCTGACTCCATACTAGCACCAACGGGCTGCTAAAGCGTTTCGCAGAAAACAACAAGGAACCTGTTTCTCACTCCAAGCACAAAGCGTGCGCAGCACGAGTCTTGGCACAGCAGAACACTTCCTTTGGCATGCCCTTTGCAGCCTCACTCCAAACGGGGCTCTCCGCTTCATCCATCCCCTGACTCCATACTAGCACCAACGGCCTGCTAAAGCGTTTCGCAGAAAACACCAAGGAACCTGTTTCTCACTCCAAGCACAAAGCGTGCGCAGCACGAGTCTTGGCACAGCAAAACACTTCTCTTGGCATGCCCTTTGCAGCCTCACTCCAAACGGGGCTCTCCGCTTCATCCATCCCCTGACTCCATACTAGCACCAACGGGCTGCTAAAGCGTTTTGCAGAAAACACCAAGGAACCTGTTTCTCACTCCAACCACAAAGCGTGCGCAGCACGAGTCTTGGCACAGCAAAACACTTCCTTTGGCATGCCCTTTGCAGCCTCACTCCAAACGGGGCTCTCCGCTTCATCCATCCCCTGACTCCATACTAGCACCAACGGCCTGCTAAAGCGTTTCGCAGAAAACACCAAGGAACCTGTTTCTCACTCCAAGCACAAAGCGTGCGCAGCACGAGTCTTGGCACAGCAGAACACTTCCTTTGGCATGCCCTTTGCAGCCTCACTCCAAACGGGGCTCTCCGCTTCATCCATCCCCTGACTCCATACTAGCACCAACGGGCTGCTAAAGCGTTTCGCAGAAAACACCAAGGAACCTGTTTCTCACTCCAAGCACAAAGCGTGCGCAGCACGAGTCTTGGCACAGCAAAACACTTCTCTTGGCATGCCCTTTGCAGCCTCACTCCAAACGGGGCTCTCCGCTTCATCCATCCCCTGACTCCATACTAGCACCAACGGGCTGCTAAAGCGTTTCGCAGAAAACACCAAGGAACCTGTTTCTCACTCCAAGCACAAAGCGTGCGCAGCACGAGTCTTGGCACAGCAGAACACTTCCTTTGGCATGCCCTTTGCAGCCTCACTCCAAACGGGGCTCTCCGCTTCATCCATCCCCTGACTCCATACTAGCACCAACGGGCTGCTAAAGCGTTTCGCAGAAAACACCAAGGAACCTGTTTCTCACTCCAAGCACAAAGCGTGCGCAGCACGAGTCTTGGCACAGCAAAACACTTCTCTTGGCATGCCCTTTGCAGCCTCACTCCAAACGGGGCTCTCCGCTTCATCCATCCCCTGACTCCATACTAGCACCAACGGGCTGCTAAAGCGTTTCGCAGAAAACACCAAGGAACCTGTTTCTCACTCCAAGCACAAAGCGTGCGCAGCACGAGTCTTGGCACAGCAGAACACTTCCTTTGGCATGCCCTTTGCAGCCTCACTCCAAACGGGGCTCTCCGCTTCATCCAGCCCCTGACTCCATACTAGCACCAACGGGCTGCTAAAGCGTTTCGCAGAAAACACCAAGGAACCTGTTTCTCACTCCAAGCACAAAGCGTGCGCAGCACGAGTCTTGGCACAGCAAAACACTTCCTTTGGCATGCCCTTTGCAGCCTCACTCCAAACGGGGCTCTCCGCTTCATCCATCCCCTGACTCCATACTAGCACCAACGGGCTGCTAAAGCGTTTCGCAGAAAACACCAAGGAACCTGTTTCTCACTCCAACCACAAAGCGTGCGCAGCACGAGTCTTGGCACAGCAAAACACTTCCTTTGGCATGCCCTTTGCAGCCTCACTCCAAACGGGGCTCTCCGCTTCATCCATCCCCTGACTCCATACTAGCACCAACGGGCTGCTAAAGCGTTTCGCAGAAAACACCAAGGAACCTGTTTCTCACTCCAAGCACAAAGCGTGCGCAGCACGAGTCTTGGCACAGCAAAACACTTCCTTTGGCATGCCCTTTGCAGCCTCACTCCAAACGGGGCTCTCCGCTTCATCCATCCCCTGACTCCATACTAGCACCAACGGGCTGCTAAAGCGTTTCGCAGAAAACACCAAGGAACCTGTTTCTCACTCCAAGCACAAAGCGTGCGCAGCACGAGTCTTGGCACAGCAAAACACTTCTCTTGGCATGCCCTTTGCAGCCTCACTCCAAACGGGGCTCTCCGCTTCATCCATCCCCTGACTCCATACTAGCACCAACGGGCTGCTAAAGCGTTTCGCAGAAAACACCAAGGAACCTGTTTCTCACTCCAAGCACAAAGCGTGCGCAGCACGAGTCTTGGCACAGCAAAACACTTCCTTTGGCATGCCCTTTGCAGCCTCACTCCAAACGGGGCTCTCCGCTTCATCCATCCCCTGACTCCATACTAGCACCAACGGGCTGCTAAAGCGTTTCGCAGAAAACACCAAGGAACCTGTTTCTCACTCCAAGCACAAAGCGTGCGCAGCACGAGTCTTGGCACAGCAGAACACTTCCTTTGGCATGCCCTTTGCAGCCTCACTCCAAACGGGGCTCTCCGCTTCATCCATCCCCTGACTCCATACTAGCACCAACGGGCTGCTAAAGCGTTTCGCAGAAAACACCAAGGAACCTGTTTCTCACTCCAAGCACAAAGCGTGCGCAGCACGAGTCTTGGCACAGCAAAACACTTCTCTTGGCATGCCCTTTGCAGCCTCACTCCAAACGGGGCTCTCCGCTTCATCCATCCCCTGACTCCATACTAGCACCAACGGGCTGCTAAAGCGTTTCGCAGAAAACACCAAGGAACCTGTTTCTCACTCCAAGCACAAAGCGTGCGCAGCACGAGTCTTGGCACAGCAGAACACTTCCTTTGGCATGCCCTTTGCAGCCTCACTCCAAACGGGGCTCTCCGCTTCATCCAGCCCCTGAATCCATACTAGCACCAACAGGCTGCTAAAGCGTTTCGCAAAAAACACCAAGGAACCTGTTTCTCACTCCAAGCACAAAGCATGCGCAGCACGAGTCTTGGCACAGCAAAACACTTCTCTTGGCATGCCCTTTGCAGCCTCACTCCAAACGGGGCTCTCCGCTTCATCCATCCCCTGACTCCATACTAGCACCAACGGGCTGCTAAAGCGTTTCGCAGAAAACACCAAGGAACCTGTTTCTCACTCCAAGCACAAAGCATGCGCAGCACGAGTCTTGGCACAGCAAAACACTTCCTTTGGCATGCCCTTTGCAGCCTCACTCCAAACGGGGCTCTCCGCTTCATCCATCCCCTGACTCCATACTAGCACCAACGGGCTGCTAAACCGTTTCGGGGCTGCTAAAGCGTTTCGCAGAAAACACCAAGGAACCTGTTTCTCACTCCAAGCACAAAGCGTGCGCAGCACGAGTCTTGGCACAGCAAAACACTTCCTTTGGCATGCCCTTTGCAGCCTCACTCCAAACGGGGCTCTCCGCTTCATCCATCCCCTGACTCCATACTAGCACCAACGGGCTGCTAAAGCGTTTCGCAGAAAACACCAAGGAAGCTGTTTCTCACTCCAAGCACAAAGCGTGCGCAGCACGAGTCTTGGCACAGCAAAACACTTCTCTTGGCATGCCCTTTGCAGCCTCACTCCAAACGGAGCTCTCCGCTTCATCCATCCCCTGACTCCGTACTAGCACCAACGGGCTGCTAAAGCGTTTCGCAGAAAACACCAAGGAACCTGTTTCTCACTCCAAGCACAAAGCGTGCGCAGCACGAGTCTTGGCACAGCAAAACACTTCCTTTGGCATGCCCTTTGCAGCCACACTCCAAACGGGGCTCTCCGCTTCATCCATCCCCTGACTCCATACTAGCACCAACGGGCTGCTAAAGCGTTTCGCAGAAAACACCAAGGAACCTGTTTCTCACTCCAAGCACAAAGCGTGCGCAGCACGAGTCTTGGCACAGCAGAACACTTCCTTTGGCATGCCCTTTGCAGCCTCACTCCAAACGGGGCTCTCCGCTTCATCCATCCCCTGACTCCATACTAGCACCAACGGGCTGCTAAAGCGTTTCGCAGAAAACACCAAGGAACCTGTTTCTCACTCCAAGCACAAAGCGTGCGCAGCACGAGTCTTGGCACAGCAAAACACTTCTCTTGGCATGCCCTTTGCAGCCTCACTCCAAACGGAGCTCTCTGCTTCATCCATCCCCTGACTCCATACTAGCACCAACGGCCTGCTAAAGCGTTTCGCAGAAAACACCAAGGAACCTGTTTCTCACTCCAAGCACAAAGCGTGCGCAGCACGAGTCTTGGCACAGCAAAACACTTCCTTTGGCATGCCCTTTGCAGCCTCACTCCAAACGGGGCTCTCCGCTTCATCCATCCCCTGACTCCATACTAGCACCAACGGGCTGCTAAAGCGTTTCGCAGAAAACACCAACGAACCTGTTTCTCACTCCAAGCACAAAGCGTGCGCAGCACGAGTCTTGGCACAGCAAAACACTTCTCTTGGCATGCCCTTTGCAGCCTCACTCCAAACGGGGCTCTCCGCTTCATCCATCCCCTGACTCCATACTAGCACCAACGGGCTGCTAAAGCGTTTCGCAGAAAACACCAAGGAACCTGTTTCTCACTCCAAGCACAAAGCGTGCGCAGCACGAGTCTTGGCACAGCAAAACACTTCCTTTGGCATGCCCTTTGCAGCCTCACTCCAAACGGGGCTCTCCGCTTCATCCATCCCCTGACTCCATACTAGCACCAACGGGCTGCTAAAGCGTTTCGCAGAAAACACCAAGGAACCTGTTTCTCACTCCAAGCACAAAGCGTGCGCAGCACGAGTCTTGGCACAGCAGAACACTTCCTTTGGCATGCCCTTTGCAGCCTCACTCCAAACGGGGCTCTCCGCTTCATCCATCCCCTGACTCCATACTAGCACCAACGGGCTGCTAAAGCGTTTCGCAGAAAACACCAAGGAACCTGTTTCTCACTCCAAGCACAAAGCGTGCGCAGCACGAGTCTTAGCACAGCAAAACACTTCCTTTGGCATGCCCTTTGCAGCCTCACTCCAAACGGGGCTCTCCGCTTCATCCATCCCCTGACTCCATACTAGCACCAACGGGCTGCTAAAGCGTTTCGCAGAAAACACCAAGGAACCTGTTTCTCACTCCAAGCACAAAGCGTGCGCAGCACGAGTCTTGGCACAGCAAAACACTTCCTTTGGCATGCCCTTTGCAGCCTCACTCCAAACGGGGCTCTCCGCTTCATCCAGCCCCTGACTCCATACTAGCACCAACGGGCTGCTAAAGCGTTTCGCAGAAAACACCAAGGAACCTGTTTCTCACTCCAAGCACAAAGCGTGCGCAGCACGAGTCTTGGCACAGCAAAACACTTCCTTTGGCATGCCCTTTGCAGCCTCACTCCAAACGGGGCTCTCCGCTTCATCCATCCCCTGACTCCATACTAGCACCAACGGGCTGCTAAAGCGTTTCGCAGAAAACACCAAGGAACCTGTTTCTCACTCCAACCACAAAGCGTGCGCAGCACGAGTCTTGGCACAGCAAAACACTTCCTTTGGCATGCCCTTTGCAGCCTCACTCCAAACGGGGCTCTCCGCTTCATCCATCCCCTGACTCCATACTAGCACCAACGGCCTGCTAAAGCGTTTCGCAGAAAACACCAAGGAACCTGTTTCTCACTCCAACCACAAAGCGTGCGCAGCACGAGTCTTGGCACAGCAAAACACTTCCTTTGGCATGCCCTTTGCAGCCTCACTCCAAACGGGGCTCTCCGCTTCATCCATCCCCTGACTCCATACTAGCACCAACGGGCTGCTAAAGCGTTTCGCAGAAAACACCAAGGAACCTGTTTCTCACTCCAAGCACAAAGCGTGCGCAGCACGAGTCTTGGCACAGCAAAACACTTCCTTTGGCATGCCCTTTGCAGCCTCACTCCAAACGGGGCTCTCCGCTTCATCCATCCCCTGACTCCATACTAGCACCAACGGGCTGCTAAAGCGTTTCGCAGAAAACACCAAGGAACCTGTTTCTCACTCCAACCACAAAGCGTGCGCAGCACGAGTCTTGGCACAGCAAAACACTTCCTTTGGCATGCCCTTTGCAGCCTCACTCCAAACGGGGCTCTCCGCTTCATCCATCCCCTGACTCCATACTAGCACCAACGGGCTGCTAAAGCGTTTCGCAGAAAACAACAAGGAACCTGTTTCTCACTCCAAGCACAAAGCGTGCGCAGCACGAGTCTTGGCACAGCAAAACACTTCTCTTGGCATGCCCTTTGCAGCCTCACTCCAAACGGAGCTCTCTGCTTCATCCATCCCCTGACTCCATACTAGCACCAACGGCCTGCTAAAGCGTTTCGCAGAAAACACCAAGGAACCTGTTTCTCACTCCAAGCACAAAGCGTGCGCAGCACGAGTCTTGGCACAGCAAAACACTTCCTTTGGCATGCCCTTTGCAGCCTCACTCCAAACGGGGCTCTCCGCTTCATCCATCCCCTGACTCCATACTAGCACCAACGGGCTGCTAAAGCGTTTCGCAGAAAACACCAACGAACCTGTTTCTCACTCCAAGCACAAAGCGTGCGCAGCACGAGTCTTGGCACAGCAAAACACTTCTCTTGGCATGCCCTTTGCAGCCTCACTCCAAACGGGGCTCTCCGCTTCATCCATCCCCTGACTCCATACTAGCACCAACGGGCTGCTAAAGCGTTTCGCAGAAAACACCAAGGAACCTGTTTCTCACTCCAAGCACAAAGCGTGCGCAGCACGAGTCTTGGCACAGCAAAACACTTCCTTTGGCATGCCCTTTGCAGCCTCACTCCAAACGGGGCTCTCCGCTTCATCCATCCCCTGACTCCATACTAGCACCAACGGGCTGCTAAAGCGTTTCGCAGAAAACACCAAGGAACCTGTTTCTCACTCCAAGCACAAAGCGTGCGCAGCACGAGTCTTGGCACAGCAGAACACTTCCTTTGGCATGCCCTTTGCAGCCTCACTCCAAACGGGGCTCTCCGCTTCATCCATCCCCTGACTCCATACTAGCACCAACGGGCTGCTAAAGCGTTTCGCAGAAAACACCAAGGAACCTGTTTCTCACTCCAAGCACAAAGCGTGCGCAGCACGAGTCTTAGCACAGCAAAACACTTCTCTTGGCATGCCCTTTGCAGCCTCACTCCAAACGGGGCTCTCCGCTTCATCCATCCCCTGACTCCATACTAGCACCAACGGGCTGCTAAAGCGTTTCGCAGAAAACACCAAGGAACCTGTTTCTCACTCCAAGCACAAAGCGTGCGCAGCACGAGTCTTGGCACAGCAAAACACTTCCTTTGGCATGCCCTTTGCAGCCTCACTCCAAACGGGGCTCTCCGCTTCATCCAGCCCCTGACTCCATACTAGCACCAACGGGCTGCTAAAGCGTTTCGCAGAAAACACCAAGGAACCTGTTTCTCACTCCAAGCACAAAGCGTGCGCAGCACGAGTCTTGGCACAGCAAAACACTTCCTTTGGCATGCCCTTTGCAGCCTCACTCCAAACGGGGCTCTCCGCTTCATCCATCCCCTGACTCCATACTAGCACCAACGGGCTGCTAAAGCGTTTCGCAGAAAACACCAAGGAACCTGTTTCTCACTCCAACCACAAAGCGTGCGCAGCACGAGTCTTGGCACAGCAAAACACTTCCTTTGGCATGCCCTTTGCAGCCTCACTCCAAACGGGGCTCTCCGCTTCATCCATCCCCTGACTCCATACTAGCACCAACGGCCTGCTAAAGCGTTTCGCAGAAAACACCAAGGAACCTGTTTCTCACTCCAACCACAAAGCGTGCGCAGCACGAGTCTTGGCACAGCAAAACACTTCCTTTGGCATGCCCTTTGCAGCCTCACTCCAAACGGGGCTCTCCGCTTCATCCATCCCCTGACTCCATACTAGCACCAACGGGCTGCTAAAGCGTTTCGCAGAAAACACCAAGGAACCTGTTTCTCACTCCAAGCACAAAGCGTGCGCAGCACGAGTCTTGGCACAGCAAAACACTTCCTTTGGCATGCCCTTTGCAGCCTCACTCCAAACGGGGCTCTCCGCTTCATCCATCCCCTGACTCCATACTAGCACCAACGGGCTGCTAAAGCGTTTCGCAGAAAACACCAAGGAACCTGTTTCTCACTCCAACCACAAAGCGTGCGCAGCACGAGTCTTGGCACAGCAAAACACTTCCTTTGGCATGCCCTTTGCAGCCTCACTCCAAACGGGGCTCTCCGCTTCATCCATCCCCTGACTCCATACTAGCACCAACGGGCTGCTAAAGCGTTTCGCAGAAAACACCAAGGAACCTGTTTCTCACTCCAAGCACAAAGCGTGCGCAGCACGAGTCTTGGCACAGCAAAACACTTCTCTTGGCATGCCCTTTGCAGCCTCACTCCAAACGGGGCTCTCCGCTTCATCCATCCCCTGACTCCATACTAGCACCAACGGGCTGCTAAAGCGTTTCGCAGAAAACACCAAGGAACCTGTTTCTCACTCCAAGCACAAAGCGTGCGCAGCACGAGTCTTGGCACAGCAGAACACTTCCTTTGGCATGCCCTTTGCAGCCTCACTCCAAACGGGGCTCTCCGCTTCATCCATCCCCTGACTCCATACTAGCACCAACGGGCTGCTAAAGCGTTTCGCAGAAAACACCAAGGAACCTGTTTCTCACTCCAACCACAAAGCGTGCGCAGCACGAGTCTGGGCACAGCAAAACACTTCCTTTGGCATGCCCTTTGCAGCCTCACTCCAAACGGGGCTCTCCGCTTCATCCAGCCCCTGACTCCATACTAGCACCAACGGGCTGCTAAAGCGTTTCGCAAAAAACACCAAGGAACCTGTTTCTCACTCCAAGCACAAAGCATGCGCAGCACGAGTCTTGGCACAGCAAAACACTTCTCTTGGCATGCCCTTTGCAGCCTCACTCCAAACGGGGCTCTCCGCTTCATCCATCCCCTGACTCCATACTAGCACCAACGGGCTGCTAAAGCGTTTCGCAGAAAACACCAAGGAACCTGTTTCTCACTCCAAGCACAAAGCATGCGCAGCACGAGTCTTGGCACAGCAAAACACTTCCTTTGTCATGCCCTTTGCAGCCTCACTCCAAACGGGGCTCTCCGCTTCATCCATCCCCTGACTCCATACTAGCACCAACGGGCTGCTAAAGCGTTTCGGGGCTGCTAAAGCGTTTCGCAGAAAACACCAAGGAACCTGTTTCTCACTCCAAGCACAAAGCGTGCGCAGCACGAGTCTTGGCACAGCAAAACACTTCCTTTGGCATGCCCTTTGCAGCCTCACTCCAAACGGGGCTCTCCGCTTCATCCATCCCCTGACTCCATACTAGCACCAACGGGCTGCTAAAGCGTTTCGCAGAAAACACCAAGGAACCTGTTTCTCACTCCAAGCACAAAGCGTGCGCAGCACGAGTCTTGGCACAGCAAAACACTTCCTTTGGCATGCCCTTTGCAGCCTCACTCCAAACGGGGCTCTCCGCTTCATCCATCCCCTGACTCCATACTAGCACCAACGGGCTGCTAAAGCGTTTCGCAGAAAACACCAAGGAACCTGTTTCTCACTCCAAGCACAAAGCATGCGCAGCACGAGTCTTGGCACAGCAAAACACTTCCTTTGTCATGCCCTTTGCAGCCTCACTCCAAACGGGGCTCTCCGCTTCATCCATCCCCTGACTCCATACTAGCACCAACGGGCTGCTAAAGCGTTTCGGGGCTGCTAAAGCGTTTCGCAGAAAACACCAAGGAACCTGTTTCTCACTCCAAGCACAAAGCGTGCGCAGCACGAGTCTTGGCACAGCAAAACACTTCCTTTGGCATGCCCTTTGCAGCCTCACTCCAAACGGGGCTCTCCGCTTCATCCATCCCCTGACTCCATACTAGCACCAACGGGCTGCTAAAGCGTTTCGCAGAAAACACCAAGGAACCTGTTTCTCACTCCAAGCACAAAGCGTGCGCAGCACGAGTCTTGGCACAGCAAAACACTTCCTTTGGCATGCCCTTTGCAGCCTCACTCCAAACGGGGCTCTCCGCTTCATCCATCCCCTGACTCCATACTAGCACCAACGGGCTGCTAAAGCGTTTCGCAGAAAACACCAAGGAACCTGTTTCTCACTCCAAGCACAAAGCGTGCGCAGCACGAGTCTTGGCACAGCAAAACACTTCCTTTGGCATGCCCTTTGCAGCCTCACTCCAAACGGGGCTCTCCGCTTCATCCATCCCCTGACTCCATACTAGCACCAACGGGCTGCTAAAGCGTTTCGCAGAAAACACCAAGGAACCTGTTTCTCACTCCAAGCACAAAGCGTGCGCAGCACGAGTCTTGGCACAGCAGAACACTTCCTTTGGCATGCCCTTTGCAGCCTCACTCCAAACGGGGCTCTCCGCTTCTTCCATCCCCTGACTCCATACTAGCACCAACGGGCTGCTAAAGCGTTTTGCAGAAAACACCAAGGAACCTGTTTCTCACTCCAACCACAAAGCGTGCGCAGCACGAGTCTTGGCACAGCAAAACACTTCTCTTGGCATGCCCTTTGCAGCCTCACTCCAAACGGGGCTCTCCGCTTCATCCATCCCCTGACTCCATACTAGCACCAACGGGCTGCTAAAGCGTTTCGCAGAAAACACCAAGGAACCTGTTTCTCACTCCAAGCACAAAGCGTGCGCAGCACGAGTCTTGGCACAGCAAAACACTTCCTTTGGCATGCCCTTTGCAGCCTCACTCCAAACGGGGCTCTCCGCTTCATCCATCCCCTGACTCCATACTAGCACCAACGGGCTGCTAAAGCGTTTCGCAGAAAACACCAAGGAACCTGTTTCTCACTCCAACCACAAAGCGTGCGCAGCACGAGTCTTGGCACAGCAGAACACTTCCTTTGGCATGCCCTTTGCAGCCTCACTCCAAACGGGGCTCTCCGCTTCATCCATCCCCTGACTCCATACTAGCACCAACGGCCTGCTAAAGCGTTTCGCAGAAAACACCAAGAAACCTGTTTCTCACTCCAAGCACAAAGCGTACGCAGCACGAGTCTTGGCACAGCAAAACACTTCCTTTGGCATGCCCTTTGCAGCCTCACTCCAAACGGGGCTCTCCGCTTCATCCATCCCCTGACTCCATACTAGCACCAACGGGCTGCTAAAGCGTTTCGCAGAAAACACCAAGAAACCTGTTTCTCACTCCAAGCACAAAGCGTGCGCAGCACGAGTCTTGGCACAGCAAAACACTTCTCTTGGCATGCCCTTTGCAGCCTCACTCCAAACGGGGCTCTCCGCTTCATCCATCCCCTGACTCCATACTAGCACCAACGGGCTGCTAAAGCGTTTCGCAGAAAACACCAAGGAACCTGTTTCTCACTCCAAGCACAAAGCGTGCGCAGCACGAGTCTTGGCACAGCAGAACACTTCTCTTGGCATGCCCTTTGCAGCCTCACTCCAAACGGGGCTCTCCGCTTCATCCATCCCCTGACAACATACTAGCACCAACGGGCTGCTAAAGCGTTTCGCAGAAAACACCAAGGAACCTGTTTCTCACTCCAAGCACAAAGCGTGCGCAGCACGAGTCTTGGCACAGCAAAACACTTCCTTTGGCATGCCCTTTGCAGCCTCACTCCAAACGGGGCTCTCCGCTTCATCCATCCCCTGACTCCATACTAGCACCAACGGGCTGCTAAAGCGTTTCGCAGAAAACACCAAGGAACCTGTTTCTCACTCCAAGCACAAAGCGTGCGCAGCACGAGTCTTGGCACAGCAAAACACTTCTCTTGGCATGCCCTTTGCAGCCTCACTCCAAACGGGGCTCTCCGCTTCATCCATCCCCTGACTCCATACTAGCACCAACGGGCTGCTAAAGCGTTTCGCAGAAAACACCAAGGAACCTGTTTCTCACTCCAACCACAAAGCGTGCGCAGCACGAGTCTTGGCACAGCAAAACACTTCCTTTGGCATGCCCTTTGCAGCCTCACTCCAAACGGGGCTTTCCGCTTCATCCATCCCCTGACAACATACTAGCACCAACGGGCTGCTAAAGCGTTTCGCAGAAAACACCAAGGAACCTGTTTCTCACTCCAACCACAAAGCGTGCGCAGCACGAGTCTTGGCACAGCAAAACACTTCCTTTGGCATGCCCTTTGCAGCCTCACTCCAAACGGGGCTCTCCGCTTCATCCATCCCCTGACTCCATACTAGCACCAACGGCCTGCTAAAGCGTTTCGCAGAAAACACCAAGGAACCTGTTTCTCACTCCAAGCACAAAGCGTGCGCAGCACGAGTCTTGGCACAGCAAAACACTTCTCTTGGCATGCCCTTTGCAGCCTCACTCCAAACGGGGCTCTCCGCTTCATCCATCCCCTGACTCCATACTAGCACCAACGGGCTGCTAAAGCGTTTCGCAGAAAACACCAAGGAACCTGTTTCTCACTCCAAGCACAAAGCGTGCGCAGCACGAGTCTTGGCACAGCAAAACACTTCCTTTGGCATGCCCTTTGCAGCCTCACTCCAAACGGGGCTCTCCGCTTCATCCATCCCCTGACTCCATACTAGCACCAACGGGCTGCTAAAGCGTTTCGCAGAAAACACCAAGGAACCTGTTTCTCACTCCAACCACAAAGCGTGCGCAGCACGAGTCTTGGCACAGCAAAACACTTCGCTTGGCATGCCCTTTGCAGCCTCACTCCAAATGGGGCTCTCCGCTTCATCCATCCCCTGACTCCATACTAGCACCAACGGCCTGCTAAAGCGTTTCGCAGAAAACACCAAGGAACCTGTTTCTCACTCCAAGCACAAAGCGTGCGCAGCACGAGTCTTGGCACAGCAAAACACTTCGCTTGGCATGCCCTTTGCAGCCTCACTCCAAACGGGGCTCTCCGCTTCATCCATCCCCTGACTCCATACTAGCACCAACGGGCTGCTAAAGCGTTTCGCAGAAAACACCAAGGAACCTGTTTCTCACTCCAAGCACAAAGCGTGCGCAGCACGAGTCTTGGCACAGCAAAACACTTCTCTTGGCATGCCCTTTGCAGCCTCACTCCAAACGGGGCTCTCCGCTTCATCCATCCCCTGACTCCATACTAGCACCAACGGGCTGCTAAAGCGTTTCGCAGAAAACACCAAGGAACCTGTTTCTCACTCCAAGCACAAAGCGTGCGCAGCACGAGTCTTGGCACAGCAAAACACTTCCTTTGGCATGCCCTTTGCAGCCTCACTCCAAACGGGGCTCTCCGCTTCATCCATCCCCTGACTCCATACTAGCACCAACGGGCTGCTAAAGCGTTTCGCAGAAAACACCAAGGAACCTGTTTCTCACTCCAACCACCAAGCGTGCGCAGCACGAGTCTTGGCACAGCAAAACACTTCTCTTGGCATGCCCTTTGCAGCCTCACTCCAAACGGGGCTCTCCGCTTCATCCATCCCCTGACTCCATACTAGCACCAACGGCCTGCTAAAGCGTTTCGCAGAAAACACCAAGGAACCTGTTTCTCACTCCAAGCACAAAGCGTGCGCAGCACGAGTCTTGGCACAGCAAAACACTTCTCTTGGCATGCCCTTTGCAGCCTCACTCCAAACGGGGCTCTCCGCTTCATCCATCCCCTGACTCCATACTAGCACCAACGGGCTGCTAAAGCGTTTCGCAGAAAACACCAAGGAACCTGTTTCTCACTCCAAGCACAAAGCGTGCGCAGCACGAGTCTTGGCACAGCAAAACACTTCTCTTGGCATGCCCTTTGCAGCCTCACTCCAAACGGGGCTCTCCGCTTCATCCATCCCCTGACTCCATACTAGCACCAACGGGCTGCTAAAGCGTTTCGCAGAAAACACCAACGAACCTGTTTCTCACTCCAACCACAAAGCGTGCGCAGCACGAGTCTTGGCACAGCAAAACACTTCTCTTGGCATGCCCTTTGCAGCCTCACTCCAAACGGGGCTCTCCGCTTCATCCATCCCCTGACTCCATACTAGCACCAACGGCCTGCTAAAGCGTTTCGCAGAAAACACCAAGGAACCTGTTTCTCACTCCAACCACAAAGCGTGCGCAGCACGAGTCTTGGCACAGCAAAACACTTCTCTTGGCATGCCCTTTGCAGCCTCACTCCAAACGGGGCTCTCCGCTTCATCCATCCCCTGACTCCATACTAGCACCAACGGGCTGCTAAAGTGTTTCGCAGAAAACACCAACACACCTGTTTCTCACTCCAAGCACAAAGCGTGCGCAGCACGAGTCTTGGCACAGCAAAACACTTCTCTTGGCATGCCCCTTGCAGCCTCACTCCAAACGGGGCTTTCCGCTTCATCCATCCCCTGACTCCATACTAGCACCAACGGGCTGCTAAAGCGTTTCGCAGAAAACACCAAGGAACCTGTTTCTCACTCCAAGCACAAAGCGTGCGCAGCACGAGTCTTGGCACAGCAAAACACTTCCTTTGGCATGCCCTTTGCAGCCTCACTCCAAACGGGGCTCTCCGCTTCATCCATCCCCTGACTCCATACTAGCACCAACGGGCTGCTAAAGCGTTTCGCAGAAAACACCAACGAACCTGTTTCTCACTCCAACCACAAAGCGTGCGCAGCACGAGTCTTGGCACAGCAAAACACTTCTCTTGGCATGCCCTTTGCAGCCTCACTCCAAACGGGGCTCTCCGCTTCATCCATCCCCTGACTCCATACTAGCACCAACGGGCTGCTAAAGTGTTTCGCAGAAAACACCAACACACCTGTTTCTCACTCCAAGCACAAAGCGTGCGCAGCACGAGTCTTGGCACAGCAAAACACTTCTCTTGGCATGCCCCTTGCAGCCTCACTCCAAACGGGGCTCTCCGCTTCATCCATCCCCTGACTCCATACTAGCACCAACGGGCTGCTAAAGCGTTTCGCAGAAAACACCAAGGAACCTGTTTCTCACTCCAAGCACAAAGCGTGCGCAGCACGAGTCTTGGCACAGCAAAACACTTCCTTTGGTTTGTGGATCACTGGCCCTGGTTCTTGTTGGGCAGACTTTAATCCCCCTATCACGTCCTGGAAAGGCAAACTGCAGGGTGCAAGCAGTCTGGGAGACTTCTGGAGGGCATTAAGGAGAACTTTTTTGCAAAGCTGCCAGATCGGCTGATAAGGATGATGCTTTCTGGTATCTGGACATTTCAAACAAGGACAAACTGATCAGGGATGGGATAGTCAGTGTCTGCCTTGCCTGCTGTGACCATGAGAATCCAGAATGCCTAATGCAGAGGGGAGTGCAGAAGGACAGTAGCAGAATAGAGACTGGGCTTCAGAAGAGCCGACTTCCCGGGCTGTTCAGGGGACTGGTGGGGGATCCCAGGGGAGGCAGCTCTCAAGGACATCAGAGTTCAGGAAAGCCAGCAGGTCTTTAAGGACAGACCTGCCAAGCATAAGGATGGGCCATTCCGATACTCACTAAAACTATCAGACAACTCAGGGCACTCAAACCAGCAGATACCCCTTGGGTAGACTGGGATCTCGTTACTTAGCTCCAGACTAATAGGGCAATGTAGAGGAGAAAAAAGGCAGAGGCAAAGGCAGAGGCATTTAGAAATATTGCCCAGCATCACATTAGAAGGACGAGTGCAGGGTCCTGCACCTGGGCAGGAATAACCCCAGGCACCAGTAATAGACTAGAGGTTGACCTGCTGGAAAGCAGCTCCGCAGAGAGGGATTTGGGAATCCTGGTTGACAAGGAGTTAACCATGAGTCAGCAATGTGCCCTCGTGGCCAAGAAGGCCAATGGCATCCTGGCCTTCATCAGGAGGAGTGTTGCCAGCAGATGTTCCCCCCTCTCCTCAGCTCTGGTGAGGCCTAACCTGCAGTATTGTGTGCAGTTCTGGGCTCTGCAGTACAAGAGGGACATGGAGCTTCTAGAGAGGGTGCAGCATAAAGCAACCAAGATGATTCAGGGACTTGAGCATCTATCATATGAGGAAGGACTAAGCAAGCTGGGTCTGTTTAGTTTGGAGAAGACTGAGAGGAGATTTGATCAACATGGAGAAGTAAGTACCTTAGGGGTGACTGTAGGGAGGAGGGGGCCAAACTCTTCTTGGTGGTGGCCAGAGACAGGACAAGGGGTAATGGGTGCAAGCTGAAACACAGGAAGTTCCATCTCCATGTGAGGAAGAACTTTACTGTGAGGGTGCCAGAGCCCTGGAACAGGCTGCCCAGAGAGGTTGTGGAGTCTCCTTCTCTGGAGATCTTCAAAACTCACCTGGATGCCACCCTGTGCCACATGCTCTAGGTGTCCCTGCTTGAGCTGGGACATTAGACTAGATGATCTCTAGAGGTCCCTTCCAGTGTTAACCACTCTGTGATTCTGTGAACTTGCTGCTGGAGACAGTGCCCTTACCACATCTTGAGAGTGCAATTCAGCTGAGTCTACATTAACTCACCCATCAGACAGGGAGGGGAATTACTGCAGCACAAGCAACCTGGCAATCATCAATTACTAATGCCACTACTCTTGTTACACCATGCTCACTTAGGCCCTGGATTCATTTAGCAGCCTAAAAGGTCTTGCTGGACTCCCTGGTCCAATGGTAGCTGGCCGCAAGTCTCTGCTCCTTGTCCACATTCGCCAGAGAAGATCATGCTCAAAGCAGCACAAATTCATGGTGCTAAGTGCTCCATCTCCCTCCCCTTGATTAAGGAGCTGCCTTTCTCCAGGGCTGCAGAGCTCCACAGGTGTCAGCCCCTCCACGGGGCACCCTCAGCAAACCCTCTCGTCCCCGCCGCTGCTGCTGGCCCCTCACTGCTCTGGCAGCAGCGACCTCAGCGCCAGCACCCGCCGTGAGCCTCCTGCTGGCCCAGCAGCTCCTCGGGCAGGGGGACCTCGCTCGCGCACAGCCCAGCGTGGGCTGCTGCCGCCGCGGGCTGCAGGAACACCAGGTTCCTCGGCAGAGCCGCCCCGGCCAGGAAGGGGCTGCTGACGTCACAACCAGCTGCGCGGCCTGGCCTATCAGGGGCTGCGGCAGCAGTGACATCACCAGCCGACGCCCACGCGTCAGCACAGAGCCAGCCCTGCAGAGAGCAGGGGCCTCCCGGCAGCATCCCCGCAATGGCCTCCGTGTCCCTGCCCGCTGCTGAGACACCCCTGGCCTCACAGGCAGCGCCTGCTGCTGCCCCGGCAGCTCTGCGCACACAAGGGACCTCCCCGCGTGTCTGCACCAGACCCCGCTGCCGGCCGCGCTGCTGCTGGGACAGGAGCGGCCTCAGAGCCCGTCCCCAGCCATGGGCCAGTGCTGGCCTCGCAGCTGCTCTGCCAGCAGGGACCTCCCAAGGAACTGCCCAGCCAGGCGCCTCTTGCTGGCCTGCCCGGGACTCAGCAAAGAGCAGAGCTCACGGTCACCCTCACAGACATGCATGGACCTGCTAATGCCTGGGGCTGTCCAGTCAGGAGCACAGACAATGTGACCCCCCTCCCAAGCAGGAGCAGTGCCATGTGCCTGCTGCTGGCCTCCCAGGTGCTTGCAAACACTGACTTGACCAGCATCTGACTAGATGATCTCCAAACGTCCCTTGCAACCAGAGAAAGGTGCCTTCTCTCACTCAAGCCCCCTTGAAGCTGCTTATGAGCCAGCAATGTCCCCTTGCTGCCAAGAAGACCAATGGTCTTCTGGCGTGTATTAGGAAGACTGTTTCCAGGAGGACATGGGAGGCCATCCTGCCTCTCTACTAAGTCCTGGGGAAGCCACCCCTTGAGTCCTGTGTCCAGTGCTGGGCTGCGCAGTACAAGAGGGACATGAAGCTACTGGAGAGAGCCCAGTATATATCTGTCTATGTCTAAAGTTGATCAGGGAGCTGGATCATCTCTCCTATGAAGAGAAGGTGAGAGAACTGGGCCTGTTTTAGCCTGGAGAAGAGAAGGCTGAGGGGAGATCTTATCAGGGTGTGCAAATGCCAAGAGCAGAAGAGGATGGCCCAGACTCTTTTTAGTGGTGACTAGTGATGGCACAAGAGGCAACAGACACAAATTGAAGCACAGGAAGTTCTGCCGGAATTTGAGATAGAGCATCTTGACTGTGAAGGTGACAGAGCACTGGCATGGGTCGCCCAGAAAGGTTGTGGAGTCATCTTCCCTGCAGATATTCCAGACCTGCCTGGACAGGATCCTGTGCATCGTGCTGTAGGTGACACTGCTTGATCAAGGGGTTTGAACTAGATCATCTGCAAAGCTCCTTCCAACCTCAACCATTCTGTGATTCTATAAATGGTCTCCACTGGAATACAGCAGCTTTTTGAGCTGTAGGGATCTGCCTGTCCCTCAGCTTTATTGTGAGTGCTGCTCTAGTAGGATAGAAGGCATCCAGGGTCATTAGAGATGACCAAGGAAATTCCTGACCTGGCCTCCCACTGAAGCTCTATCTCCAGTGATTCCATTAGGACCTTTAGGCCAGGAGCTTGCAAGCAGACCATGTGCATGCTTAGCCTGGTAAGGGGAATCCCACCTGCCATGTATTTGTGGAGTTCATGAGTTAGCTGAATCCTTCTCCAAACCTGGCGTTTCTGAACAGACATGTGGAGCCCCAATAAGCCATCTGAATAAGTCATCTGAATCATATATGCACGATGTATCAACAAGCTCCCTTCTTATGCCTGTCTGGGTGTCCTGCCTAGTTAAGAGATGTGAATCAGGACTTCCCGTGGGACATTTCTAACTTTGGTAGATAAGCATTATATGATGAAATAACTGCAATGTTGGAATCTGTATTCCTGTACTCTTTAGAGAAAGAAAACAGGTTACTCTACTTGATGGAACATATCCCAGAGGGAGGAATCCCAAGGGACAGGGCAATTCATGAATTCAGCAGCTCGTGGCAGCCTGTCAGCACTGCCCAGAGACAGCCGAGTGCAGGAGCAGCTCCTGTGCCAAGAGCAGCAGGGCTGCGGGCACTGCCTGCTGCTGCGGACAGCAGAGGAGAGAGGACAGAGAGGTGAAAGGCAGCGAGGAGTGGGAGGACAGAGGAGAGCTCATGGCGGGAGCAATCTGTGACACGGCGAGTTGCCAGCTGCAGGGTAATGCTGCTGAGGTTTCTGGAGGGGTCTGCAGCACCCCTCTCAGCTGATGACTTTCTTTTTTGAGGACTGTTCTCCCTGCTTCTACTTGGCATACGAGTAGATGCTTCAGAACAGAAATCCCCTGTCCCAGCATCACAAGGTCAGGGCATCATGGCTGCTTCTTCTGGAGCTGGTGCAAGACAGTGAAGGCAATGTGGGCACACGGGTTCTTCAGAGCACTGTTCTTCAGAGCAGTGTCCATGCGCCCCAGGGTGCTGTGTGCCCGGGGCAGTGATTCTGTGAGGATCAGCACTCAGCCTGCCAGGGCGCTGCAGGGAGAAGCTCTGGGTGGGAGGAGAGATCCCCCCGGGCAGGTTCATTCTCCTGCTGAGAGGCTGCTGTGTGGGGTCAGGGCTGCTCACAGCTCAGCCTCACCCACACCACACATCTGGAAGGGGCTTTTCAAGAGGACACTCTTGGGAAGCTTCTATGAAAGGGAAGGGAATATCCAGAGGATAGGATTTTGTTTTGTATCTTTGACAAGGCAGCAAATGAATGGGACATTTTAGCTTTAGATGCTTGAAGGAGAGTTCTGCAGTGCTGCTCTGAGGGATCAATAGGTCTGCGAGGACCCCAGAATATTCCTTCAACTGCCTTTTCACCTGTGGGCAGCAGCAATATCCCCTTTGCAGCTCTCCTCATTCTCATTGTGCTTAGTCTCACTCCACTCTCTAGGGGAAGGGCTCCAGGGCATTTCTGACCTCCTCTGCAGTCAGATTTCCAGAACAGCAGAGCTGCCTCTCTCCTGCCATGTGCCCATTTCCTATTGCAAGGCACAGGGTCTGAGAACCACTGCCCTGGGAGTCCACACTGTCTGCTAGGTGCAACCTGGGGACGGTGCTGCTCTGTCTCTCTGTCCTCCCTTGGCAGCAGTCACAGTGTTTCTCCTCACTTCCCTGCCTCTCCTTTCTGCTCTTGTCCTGGCAGTCAGCTGGGGCTTCAGCTACAAATTCAGATACTCACCCTGAGGTCCTGCCATGGAGGTGTCTGAAGAGGGGCAATTTGCCCAGGGTGGTGGGCAGCGTCATTGGAAGGCCTGCAAAGGGGTTGACTCTCCCTTTAGGAGACCCTGTGACTGTCAGGACACGTGACTGTCTCTGTTGTCCTGCTGGGGTTGTGAGGTGCCCTCCAGGGCAGGATTCAGTGCACAGAGTCTTTGCCATATAAGGAGCAGTGTCCTGTTCTCTCCATCACATATCCAACTTGAAGTTGGAGGGAGAGCAGAGTTAAATGAGTGCTTTGAAACCAGTCTTCTATGATCTCAGCAGAGTCCAGGTTTGTCTGGAGGAACAAGGTACATGGACTCAACAGCACTCCACACTATTCCCTAAGAAGCAGAGAGCCCATTTCCATCTCCAGTCTGCTTTATGTTCACATTTGCAAGAATAGAGACATCTGTCTTTATTTGCATGCCAATAAAGACATGCAAAGAACCTAATCAGATATGGTGACAGAATCTAAAAATTTCCCAAATAAGTAATTCTAAAACAGAATGCTAAAATCCCCTGCTACACCCCAAACTCCTTGGAAGTGTGTGTGAGAATATGAAAAGACCCTTTATCTTAAAGGTGGATGCCCTGTGAAATCAACTCCGAAAAGGAGAGATATCAAGAACCAGTCCTTTATACACATTGGTGTAGAGTAACTCAGGCTCTGGCTCCTCCCAGAACACTCAGGTGGAGCAGAGACTGAGGAGCTGACTGAAGGTGACAGTGAGAAGAAGAAATTCCTGAGAGTTGGGATGGGGTCCAGAAGCATTTCTATGAAAAATGGAAAATTTATTTCAGAGAAAATTCTTCTAAGCTATTATTGCCTTTTCTTCCCTACACAGTTTTCCTGAGCCCAATAGAACAGATGTCCAACAGCAGCTCCCTCAACGAGTTCCTCCTCCTGCCATTCTCAGACACGCGGGAGCTGCAGCTCTTGCACTTCTTGCTCTTCCTGGCCATCTACCTGGCTGCCCTCCTGGCCAACGGCCTCATCATCACAGCCATAGCCTGCGACCACCACCTCCACACCCCCATGTACTTCTTCCTCCTCAACCTCTCCCTCCTCGACTTTGGATCCATTTCTACCACCGTCCCCAAATCCATGTCCAATTCCCTCTGGGACAGCAGGGACATTTCCTACTTGGGTTGTGCTACCCAGATATTTTTCTTTGTCTTCTTTATCTCAGCAGAGTATTATCTCCTCACTGTGATGGCCTATGACCGCTACGTTGCCATCTACAGACCCCTGCACTATGGAACCCTCCTGGGCAGCAGAGCCTGTGTCAAAATGGCAGCAGCTGCCTGGGCCAGTGGTTTTCTCAATGCTCTCCTGCACACTGGGAACACATTTTCCATTCCGTTCTGCCGAGGCAATGTGGTGGAGCAGTTCTTCTGTGAGATCCCCCAGATCCTCAAGCTCTCCTGCTCACCCTCCTACCTCAGGGAAGTTGGGCTTTTTGTGTTTAGTATTTGTTTATTCTTTGCATGTTTCACTTTCATTGTGGTGTCCTATGTGCAGATCTTCAGAGCTGTGCTGAGGATCCCCTCAGAGCAGGGCCGGCACAAAGCCTTTTCCATGTGCCTCCCACACCTGGCCGTGGTGTCCTTCTTTCTCAGCACTGGTCTGTTTGCCTACCTGAAGCCCCCCTCCATCTCCTCTCCACTTCTAGATATGGTTGTGTCCATTCTGTACTCTGTGGTGCCTCCAGCCCTGAATCCCCTCATCTACAGCATGAGGAACAAGGAGCTCAAGGAGGCACTGAAGAAACTCATCCAGTGGGTAAAAGGTCCGTGGTAACAACTGTTTCATTCACTCACCAGGATATCTGGCATCAAGGCTGTATTTTATCCATTTCCTTTTTTAATTCTCTCTTTTACATCCATCTTAAAATAATAAATAATAAAATAAAGATACCTAGTTTTTGTCACCTCTGCACAGGAATCTCTCATTTAGCACTTAAACATAGACCATGATAAAGCAGGAAGCCAGGCTTCCCCCTTCACTAGCAGAGAGGGGGGATTCTCTGAGCCGCTTCTTTGAGCTCCCTTGGATGTGCCCAGTGCAGGGAGGAGAGTTTCCCTCTGCAGCGTCTTTTCCAGCACTGACACCAAGGGACCTCTGGGGTTCAGAGTCACGGCGGGACAAGGGCAGGTGGGCTGAGACCAGGGGTCCAGTGTTGTTTAGGAGATCTCAGCTCTCATGCCTATGGTTAGAGTGTGATCTCAAATCTCTCTAATATGACAGAAATGGCAACCAAGCGTCACCACAGGTTTCCATGGTTCCATGCAAAGCTCTAACACACAAAACTGAACATGAGTGAATTGAAGGAAAGTCAACTGGGTGAGAGGCAATTGCCTGGTGACACCAGGTGACATCTGATGAGACAAGGCTGTCCCAGGCAAGGGCTAGTGTCTATTGCTCTGATAGAGCAAATGTGATACTCACATCTTTCTAGAATGCCTGGTCAGGGCCCGGTGGGCATCTTCCTTGGCCATCTGAAATAGCACTAGATGCTCACTAGTGTTAGAGCCACACTCACTAGGAAGCTGAGACACATGGAGATGTTGACAATGTAAACTGTGACTGTAATTCATTTCGGACACTAGATTCAGTGACACTGAAGTAGGCCTGCAAGGCCATGATACATGCCTGGGATTTCTAGCACATCTGCATGGGCAGGAGCTATGAGGAAACTGCCTTTCTTTAGTAGTTGCTAGGAAAAGACCCCAGGTTCTCTCAGGTTTTCCTACTTGTGCGCAGACATTTGCACAGAGTCTACCAGGGGCCTGGAGCCAGCTGTGTCCCCCAGGGAGTAGTATTGGGTCCAATCCTATTCAACTTCTCCATCAGTAACCTGGAAGAAGGAACAGAGTGCACTCCCAGCAAATTTTGTGATAATACAAATGTGGGAGGCTTGGCTGATACACCAGAGGACTGTGCAGCCATGTTCCTGTGTTAGGGAAAGAGGACTGGATTCAGCTGCCACTTGTTGGTGCCCAGGCCACTGGAGAGGGTGAGTGCTCAGCAGGGATCTGCTGAGGACAGACCCACTCATTACAGAGCTGGGACAGAGGCCCATCCTCCTGGAAGGGGCTATGGAGCCACCATGGAGCACAGGAGACCTCCAGGGGCAGAACATGCCTGAAGTGGGGGTGAGTGCTGTGCTGGGAGAGGGGATGCCCAGAGGGGCTGCAGAAATGATTAATGTATTCAAGACATAGAAAATACGGGGAGATTTCCTCTACAGTCCAATGGAGAGAGCAGTGGACACTAAAAGGCAAGGGCAGATAAATAGTTCTTCACAGCAGATTCAGCAAGTTCCTGAAGATTTCCACTCTTTCATCACTGGAAAACATTCAAAACAGTCCTTCATCTCTGCAGGCAGAGCTCAAGTGTCCGAGCACCAGCAGCCAGAGGGACTTGGAGATGTCCCAGTGTCTCTGAGTGACCTGCGTGGGCCTGAGAGCTCTCGCAGGGACCTGCGGGAGAGCAGAGCCCCTTGGAGCTGCAGAGGGAGGCTGGGGACAGGGGACCACGGCACCTGGAATGGCACCAGCTGTGCAGGACTCTGGGACTGCAGCCCACCCACTTCTGAAAATCACTTCGCTTTTCAAGAAAAAATGATCATGCCCAAGTCTGGTGTACTAAAACACAACAATGAATAATGGCGGGAAGTATAACAAATCATTTTTTTTCTTTAATTCTTTCTCTTAATTTCTCTCTAGATTTTTTTTATCAAATTTTCTAACCTTTTCTGTTACTATCAGGCCTATACCTGTAAGGTTTCTTTGTCCCAATCAGAGCCCTGTGCTCAGAAAAGCCCCCTGCCCACAGCTCTCCCTGCCACCCCTCACTCTCTGCACAG
This sequence comes from Tinamus guttatus, assembly GCF_059628265.1. Lineage (NCBI taxonomy): Eukaryota > Metazoa > Chordata > Aves > Tinamiformes > Tinamidae > Tinamus > Tinamus guttatus. The sequence continues at coordinate 461,832 of NW_028289194.1, read as the reverse complement.
AGCACGTCACTCCTGGAGGTGACGTCCTCCCTCGACTGGTGCAGAAAGTGAGGGACCAACTTCAAGGAAATGCACTCTTTTCGTGTGGCTGACTTTGCACAAACTAAATCTATCCCAGTTAAAGCAAAGGCCATGGCCAGGAAGAAATGAGCCCTCCCCAGAAGAGCTCCTAACTCTCGCTTCATCCTGGCTCCCCTTCGACACCATCCTTGTGCTCTCCATGTTGGTGCCATCCCCGCTGCCTGCCTCTCCCTTCAGCCCCACTGCTCACCTCGCTCCCGCTCTCCTGCAAGCCTGAGAGCCCGTCTGTGCGCTGGGAGCAGGCGTTCGCCTGCCGCTCCTTGTCCATGTTCAGGATCCTCTCGTGGGGACCTGACAGTGGCACCAAGGGGATCTGTTCCCTCCTGATGGAGCTGCTCTCCTCAGAGTGGGGAGCCTGCGGTCTTTGTCCCCAACAAGGGCATGGTCACCATGGGGCCCGTCCCCTCACAGCGGCCTTATGGACATGAAGCCACTGCCATCACAAAGCCCTAGTGGTTTCCATGGGGACGTTATTCCGATGCCCTGGTGGAGACCACTGAGACCCTATCACGATGCCTTTGTGGGGACTATAGAGATCTCATCATGATGCCTTGGTGGAGACCATGGAGAAAGATGCCATCACAATGTCTTGGTGAAGTCCATGGGGACCTCATCATTATTGCTTTTTTTGAGATCTATAGCAGAGATCTTCACAAGGCCATAGCTGTTGCTCTGCCCACTAATCCTCATACCAACAATCCTGACTGGCTCTCTTTCCATCCCTAAGCCTCGCTCCCTGCATCCCACTGCTCTCTCACCTGCACCTTTCCCTATCATTTCAAGCCATCACCTTCTCTCTCTTGCTGGAGTCTTCTTCTCCCCTGACTCACTCCCAATTTAAGGCTCTCCTCACCGGCTTGGCCATCTATTTGATGACCTTCAAGTGGGCAGATGGGAAGAGTCTCCTTCCAAATGAAATGTGACACCTGGTAGCTTTGCTGCCTTGCTGTGGGCTCAGCTCCAGGTCCTCCTCCATATCCTGTTAAAAAAGAAAAAGTAAAGTAAAAAAAACATCTTTGCTCATTGTTCTCTCAATTTTCAGCTTGTAATAAGTGGGTATGAGTGTACAATAAAGCAATATGAATTATGATATCTGAAATGCAGAATTAAACCATGAATCCTTAGGACATGTTTCCCCTTGTTGCATGAGCGCATGCCCAGATGTGCAGGGATGCTGCTGCTGGAGGCATGTTCTGTGCATCACTGTGCCCGAGCAAAGGCCACTCCAAGGACATGGACTGAAGACTGCAAAGCCCATGGAGAGATCAGCAGGTTGTGAGGAAGCTCCAGAAGGGCCTTTGCCCACTCTGCCAGTTGACAGCACCAGTAGCACCTTTGCTGGGCCTGTTTGGCCAATAAGCACAAGAAAGGAGATACTCAAGGGGAGCCAGGCACCCAAAGACCATGCGAGTGCCATAGGCACCATGGGTGTATGTGTGCAGGTGCTGTAGGTGGGCACATGGAGCACTTGTGACTGTCACAGCTGCCTAGCCTGAGGGACAGGGCAGGATGGCAGATTTCTTGAAGCAATCTCTAGAAAAGTGAAGGTGCCGCTGAAGAAGTCCCTGTTCATACAATCTAACAGGGTGAGCAGGAATTCAGGGGAGGGGAGCTAGAAGGGTTTGAGAGTTCAGAGACCAGAGCACAGCTTGGAGTGGACTCCAGCTTGGAGTGATGTGCCTCCTCTTTTTGCAGCATTCTGCATATAGGTGGGACAGTTCTGCATGCAGGTGGGACAATTTTCCCTGCAGTCAGTGCTGGAATTCATTGATTAGGGTAGAGGTAGGAAACTCAGCACAACCTGGGGCACTTGCCCAGCAAGCACTGCAATGGGGCATGGTTTTCCTGCAGGTGCCCTGGTGCTCTGGGATGATGCAGGTCTCCCAGGAGCTGCATCAGAGCAAGTGGGCACTGGCACATGCCTTGGACCGCCTCAGTCTTTTCAGCTGTCCCCAGGTGTTTGTGCAGGAGCCACTGGCTCCCATCCTCCATCTCCAGTGATTGCAATTGCAGCTTAGACAAGGAGCTCTCTTGCAGACCTCTATGTTGTGCTCACTTCAGGTTTGAAAGGGGAATCACTTGACCTGCCTGTGGAGTTTGTAGGATTTTTCTGACTCCCACTTCATGTCAGGGACTTCTAGACCAGCATGAGATGGGCAGAGTGACTCATCCCCTGAACCTACTGTGAGAGTGACAGAGCACTGGAACAGGCTGCCCAGAGAGGTTGTGGCGTCTCCTTTTCTGGAGATCTTCAAAACCTGCCTGGATTCCACCCTGTGCCATGTGCTCTAGGTGTCCCTGCTGGAGCGGGGGCTTGAACTTGATGATCTCTAGAGATTCCTTCCAACCTTAACCATTCTGTGAAGAGAGGAGCATCAGAGGTTCCATAGGAACACATTTCCATCTATCATAGCTAGTCATGCTCTGATGAAAGGACTTGCAATGTTGGAAATAGTGGCTCTCCACTCAATGGGAAGAGACAACAGTGATCACTTCACTCTATTCCAGTGAACATTCCCCAGGAGGAGGGAACACAAGGGACAGAGAAATTGGTGAGTTCAGCTGGGCCTCTGCTGCTGAGCGGGGCCAGGCTCCTGGAACGGAGGCAGCTCGTGGCAGCCTGGCAGCACTGCCCAGAGACAGCCGAGTGCAGGAGCAGCTCCTGTGCCAAGAGCAGCAGGGCTGCGGGCACTGCCTGCTGCTGAGGACAGGGGAGAAGAGAGAAGGCAGCGAGAGGGGAACGGCAGTGTGGAGTGGTAGGACAGAGCAGAACTTGTTGTGGGAGCAACCTTCACAGCCCTTGACACAGTGAGTCTCTGTCTGCAGGGCAATGCTGCTGATCTTCCTGGAGGGCTCTTCTGAACTCAGTTCATGTAATTATGGATTGAGATTTTAAAGGTCTCTCTCCTGGAGTATGCAGGGTTTAGCAGGAGGAGGAGACACTTCAGAGCAGGGATTCCCTGCCACACACTCACAGGGACAGGGCATCCTGCTCCCTTCTCGCAAGGAAGACACAGAGGTGTGAAGATGCGCTCTGCACCCAGCTCTGCATGGGCTGTGATTGAGAGCAGCATCCCCCAGGCCCAGGGTGCTGTGTGCCCGGGACAGTGACTCTGCAGCCTGCGAGGGGCAGCACTGCCCAGGGTGCTCCCCACAGCGCTGCGGGGAAGCGCTGCGTGGGGAGACAGACACCCGTCAGGGCAGGTTCATTCTGCTGCTAAGAGGCTGCTGCAGAGTGAAGTCTGCTCACAGCTCCAGCTCATACACAGGGCATGTGCGAGGGGTCCTTCACAGGAGAAGATCAAGAGAAGCGCTGCTTGGAAGGGAAGGAGCTTTCCTTCATGTCTCTGCTCTTTCAGTCCCCTTATTATGGCAAGGAGAATGAAGGAACGAGTTTTCTGTTTTGACAAGGCAGTGGGAGTCCTAAACCTTCTCTCTGAAAGATTAATAGGTGTGTGAGAAACCTCAGCAAGCTGCTTCATCCCCCCTTAGTCTAGGGGCAGCATCAATATCATCTTTCTGGCCTGCTAGGACTTTCTGTAACCTCCTTCTTAGGACCTGCAACTGCAGAGCTTCCCTTGGACATTGCCCAGAGGTTTGTGCAGGGCAGAGCTGAGCACAGATAGGGTCATATGGGATCTGTGAGCAATGGCAGGGACAAGACCCAGGGACAGAGGAAGGGCTGCCGGCAGGGACAGCTGCAGGCAGCAGAGATGGGCAGGGAAGGGGCAGGAAGTGCAGGGCAGGAGCTGCCTCCTCTGCAGCCAGACCTGGGAAACTTCTCCTGCCATGGGACCATCTCCAGCCTCCCCACCAAGGGACTAAGGTGTCCCCTCTGTGAGGTGACATACCCATCTGGTAAGGTGAAGGTTTTCCAGAATGCCTCCCTGTCCCTCTCCCTTCCTCCACGCAGCACATTGAAGGTCTTGCTCCTTAATTCTTCTCCTGTCCATGCTGCTCCTGTTCTTGCTCTCAGCTTTCCGTGGTTGAGTGTTTTCAGCTGCACTTCAGACATTGATGCTGCAAGGTGTGGAACAGAGGGGTCTGAATGGGAATGAGGTTCTTTCCAAGCCTGTCCTGTAGAGCTGCAGGAAAAGCAGTCCTTGGGTCTGGGAATTGAGCTGACTCTCCCTTAAGGAGATCCCCTCTTCAGTGTTGCCAGTCCTTTGGCTCTTGCCCTGTGGTGTCACCCCTGCCAGGCTGCCCCCTTCCCTCCAGAAAGGCTCTGCTGTCTCATGGCCGTTCTGTGATATCTGAGCGACCCGTGAAGAAGCTGCAGAGATGCTGAGGGTATGGAGGTGGTGGTGGGAGGCTGTCCAGGAGCAGATGAAATGGGCCCTGTGTGTCTTTGGCCAGGAGTGTGGAGCCCTCCCTTAGCGGTATGGAGACAGGGTGAGAAAGGTGGAGATGGGCACTTGGAAACTGCACAGCTCTGCTCTCAGCAGGGCCTGTCTCCTTTGAGAGCAGCATATGAGCATGATGACACTCTAGCTCAAGGAGACCGTTGCACAGGACATCTGGGAACGAAACATAACAGACAAATGAGATGTCCCAACTCTGCACATAAGTGACTGTGGAAGCATTCCTCTAAGGACTCAGAGTTGAAATGTGAAGGATTTGTCCTTTGGGGAACACTCCCGAGGAGTGACAAGGACATCTCAAAGAAACTAAAAATTACTGTTCCTCAAACCTCTTTGCTTACCCTTGGGAGTAAAGATACTGAAAAGCTCATCTACATCTTGAATGGATCTCACCTGCCAGAAGAGGTAAAACATCCAAAAGTGTGGCCTCCGTTCTCCACTTCCCACTACTGTTCAGCACAGACAGCTCTCGAGTTGAGGTCTCTGCTCCTCACAGCACACTCAACCGGTGAAAATGGAGCTCAAGCAAAGGAACTGCACTAAGACACTCTTACTAAAGAGAGGCAGTGGTGGGCAGTGTCATATAAGAAATGACTTTGGAATTTTATTTCTTGTAAAGTCCCTCCTAACTTTTCATTGTTTTCTGTTCCTTAGACAGGCCCACATAACTGCAGGGAGCTAATGTCCAACAGCAGCTTCTTCAATGACTTCCTCCTCCTGCCATTCGCAGACAGGCGGGAGCTGCAGCTCTGGCACTTCTCGCTCTTCCTGGCCATCTACCTGGCTGCCCTCCTGGCCAACGGCCTCATCATCACAGCCGTAGCCTGCGACCACCGCCTCCACACCCCCATGTACTTCTTCCTCCTCAATCTGTCTGTCCTTGACCTAGGCTCTATCTCCATAACCATGCCCACATCCATGGCCAATTCCCTGAGGGGCTCAAGAGTCATTTCCTATTTGGGGTGTGCTGCCCAGGTCTTTTTCTTCTTTTTTTTAGTAACAGCAGAGTATTTTCTCCTCACAGTCATGGCCTATGACCGCTTTGTGGCTATCTGCAAACCTCTGCACTACGGGACCCTCATGAGCTGCAGAGCTTGTGTCAAAATGGCAGCAGCTGCCTGGGCCAGTGGCTTTCTCCATGCTCTCCTGCACACTGGGAACACATTTTCCATACCCCTCTGCCAAGGCAATGTGGTGGAGCAGTTCTTCTGTGAGATCCCCCAGATCTTCAAGCTCTCCTGCTCAGATTACTACCTCAGGGAAGTTGGGCTTCTCGTGGTTAGTGTCTGTTTAGGCTTTGGGTGTTTCACTTTCATTGTGGTGTCCTACATGCAGATCTTCAGAGCTGTGCTGAGGATCCCCTCTGAGCAGGGCCGGCACAAAGCCTTTTCCACCTGCCTCTCACACCTGGCCGTGGTCTCCCTGTTTCTCAGCACAGCAGCATTTGCCTACCTGAAGCCCCCCTCCATCTCTTCCCCAGTTCTGGATCTGGTAGTGACTGTTCTGTATTCGGTTGTGCCTCCATCATTGAACCCCTTCATCTACAGCATGAAGAATAATGAGCTCAAGGAAGCCCTGAGGAAACTCATCCAGTGGGTCTAACCTCAACATCAATACCTCTACCCAGAAAATTTGCATCAAGGGTTCATGTTGTGCCATTATTTATTTCTTACTTTTTTTTGTTTTTCCCTGTAGCATTCCTGTAAAGGAAAATGAATGTTCTGGTTCATGTCACTTGTCCTCAGGAATCTCTCATTTCAATCTGACTCTTAGGCATTTTGAAGTCCCACTGAGTCTCTTTCCCACCCTGACAAGCAGCAGTTGGGGCAGGGCCAGGGCTCTCATGCTGTGCTGGGCAGCAGGGTGGGCCTGGAGGGCCTGGAGGCAGCCAGGGAGTGGATCTGCTGGGAACAAGGGAGAAAGAGAGGGATCAGCCTCATTGCAGGTCCTCCTGCTCCTGTCAGGGAGCTTCTGCCCTTGTCCTTGGAGTTGTCCTGCAGGGCCCAGGCTCTGACGGACGCTGCTCATGTGCTCCCCAATGCCGCTCTTTGGAGCCACATCGCAGAGCCAGGAGGAGGAGAGATTTCCCCTCATGTTCTGGAAGGCTGTCCTCTCCTTACCCCAGAGGGATTTCCCAAAACCATTCTTTCAGGAACATCTCCAGATGGTGCCAAAGGCTGTGAAATGTCTCAAAGAGAGCCTTGGAGAGGTGCCTTCTGCACCCCTGCACCATCAGGTCTCTTCTCTGGGCAGTCCAGTGTGGGAATCTAGGACTTGAGAGTGATCCAGCGCAGGATCAACGTCCTGTGGTCTGTAACAGCACAAAGTGTGGCTGCACGTTGAGATGCTTTGAGGAGCCTCAAAACCCATATCTACAGTCGGTGGCACCTTCAGTAGCAGAAGGATGGAGGACTGGACAGGACAGGACACAGCCTTTGTCCTTGAGGGTCCACTGGAGAATCTCTTTTTACAAAACTCCTCAGAGGGGTTTCTTAGACTGTGGTGCTCAAGGTAGAGACGAGACATCAGAAAGGAGCCAATACGCCCTTTAACACATTATCTCGAGGGCTTTATTTGGGGGCGATGGCTCTTGCCATGCTAGGTAGCAATGCCGACTGTAGCATACAAACATGATGCTGCATGCAAAAATTGTGTGCAAGTTTAAAAATGAGGAATTTGTTTTTCAATTGCACTGATGATACTTTAGAGACATCTTTAAAACTTACTTTAACAGGGATATATTTAGTTTGTGCAAGGTTGACCATGCCAAAAGAGAGCATTTCCTTGAAGCTGCTCCCCCGACTTTCCACACCAGTTGAAAGAGGACGACACCTCCAGGAGTGACGGGCTCTGTGCAGAGAGTGAGGGGTGGCAGGGACAGCGGTGGACAGGGGGGCTTTTCTGAATGCTGGGCTCAGAGTGGCACAAAGAAACCTTCTGCTTAGTGGTATAGGCCTGAATACAACAGAAATGTTTAGAAAATGTCTTTTAAAACAAATCTAGAAAGAAATTAAGAGAAAGAACTAAAGCAAAAAAAATCATTTGTTATACTTTCCGCCTTTATTCCTTGTGTTTTATTACACCAGACTTGGGCATGATCATTTGTTCTTGAAATGGGAAGTGATTTTCAGATCTGGGTGGGCTGCAGTCCCAGAGTCCTGCACAGCTGGTGCCATTCCAGGTGCTGTGGTCCCCTGTCCCCAGCCTCCCTCTGCAGCTCTGAGGGGCTCTGCTCTCCCGCAGGTCCCTGCGAGAGCTCTCAGGCCCACGCAGGTCACTCAGAGACACTGGGACCAAGTCCCGCTGGGTGCTGGTGCTTGGACACTTGAGCTCTGCCTGCAAAGATGAAGGACTGTTTTGAATGTTTTCCAGTGATGAAAGAGTGGAAATCTTCAGGAACTTGCTGAATCTGCTGTGAAGAACTATTTATCTGCCCTTGCCTTTTAGTGTCCCCTGCTCTCTCCATTGGACTGTAGAGGAAATCTCTGTGATCGCCCCCATATTTTCTATGTCTTGAATACATTAATCATTCCTGCAGCCCCTCTGGGCAGCCCCTCTCCCAGCACAGCACTCACCCCCACTCCAGGCATGTTCTGCCCCTGGGGGTCTCCTGTGCTCCATGGTGGCTCCATAGCCCCTTCCAGCAGGATGGGCATCTGTCCCAGCTCTGTAATGAGTGGAACTGTCCTCAGCAGATCCCTCCTGAGCACTCACCCTCTCCAGTGGCCTGGGCACCAACAAGTGGCACCTGAATCCAGTCCTCTTTCTGATGAATTTAGATATTTGTTACAAATATGCTTATCCAAAATAGAACAGCCAAACCACCTCAAACAGCTATGAAATCACTTTCAAAGAGTGGTGTGCTGCTTATTGCTGTTGGAATATCCCCAAGTAAACCCATTTCCTCTATGCATCCTTGAGCTCCTTGTTCCTCATGCTATAGATGTAGGCCCCACGAAGTACAAAGCAGCCAGGGACAGATCTAGAGCTGAGGAGATGGAGGGGGCTTCAGGTAGGCAAAGGTGCCAGTGCTGACCAAGAGGGAGACCACAGCAATGTGTGAGGCACATGGAAAAGCCTCCCAAAGCCTCGCCAGGTGCGAAAGGAAATGCAAAAGTTGCCACAGGAGTGCCATGTAGTTAGACGAAGGGAGATGTGGTGAGATCATTTGAATGGCTACATTACTTCAAGGGCAGCATGGAATTCTTGACGAGAGACCACCAGGGAAGATGATCAGGGGGAAATCATCGAATCAAAGAAGGCTTAAGGTTGGAAAGGACCTCTAGAGACCATCTAGTCCAACCCCCTGCACACGCAGGGTCACCTAGAGCACGTGGCACAGGACTGCATCCAAGCAGGTTTTGAAGATCTCCAGAGAAGGAGACTCCACAACCTCTCTGGGCAGCCTGTTCCAGTGCTCTGTCACCCTCACTGTTAAGAAAGTTTTCCTTAAGTTCCTGTGGAACTTTTGGTGCTTCAGTTTCCGGTCATTTCCTCTAGTCCTATCAGTGGCCACCACTGAAAAGAGACCATCACCATCCTCTGCACTCCCTCCCTTGAGGTATTTATATACACTGATTAGATCCCCTCTCAGCCTTCTCTTCTCCAGGCTGAACAGGCCCAGCTCCCTCAGCCTCTCCTCATAGGGCAGATGTTCCAGGCCCCTGATCATCCTCGTAGCCCTGCGCTGGACTCTCTCCAGAAGCTCCACATCCCTCTTGTCCTGTGGAGCCCAGAACTGGACACAGTACTCCAGATGTGGCCTCACCAGGGCTGAGCAGAGGAGCAGGATCACCTCCCTCGATCTGCTGGAGACGCTCTTCTTAATGCAGCCCAGGATTCCATTGGCCTTCTTGGCCACAAGAGCACACTGCTGCCTCATGGTCAACTTATCATCCACCATGACACCCAGGTCTTTCTCCGCAGAGCTGCTCTCCAGAAGGTCAGTCCCAGCCTGTACTGGTGTCTGGGCTTATTCCTCCCCAGGTGCAGGACCTTGCACTTGGCCTTGTTGAATTGCATGAGGTTTTTCACCGCCCAGTTGTCCAGTCTGTCCAGGTCCCTCTGGATGGCAGCGCAGCCCTCTGGGGTATCAGCTACTCCTCCCAGTTTGGTATCATCAGCAAACTTGCTGAGGGAGCACTCTGTGCCTTCATCCAGGTCATTGATGAATAAATTGAACAGGACTGGACCAAGGACTGACCCCTGGGGGACCCCGCTAGCTACAGGCCTCCAACTAGACTCTGCACCGCTGATCACCACTCTCTGGGCCCTGCCATCCAGCCAGCTCCTAATCCACCTCACTGTCCACTCATCTATCCCACACTTCTGGAGCTTGCCCAGGAGGATGTTGTGAGGGACGGTGTCAAAAGCCTTGGTGAAATCGAGATAGATGACATCCACCGCTCTCCCCTCATCTATCCAGCTGGTCATTCCATCATAGAAGGCTATCAGGTTAGTCAAGCAAGATTTTCCCTTGGTGAATCCATGCTGACTACTCTTGAGCACCTTCTTGTCCTCCGTGTGCCTGGAGACAACGGCCAGTATGAGCCGTTCCATCACTTTTCCGGGGACGGAGGTGAGGCTGACTGGCCTGTAGTTGCCTGGGTCCTCCTTCTTGCCTTTTTTGAAGACTGGCGTGACATTGGCCTTCTTTCAGTCCTCCAGCATCTCCCCCGTTCTCCAGGATCTTTCAAAGATGATGGAGAGCGGCTTAGCTATGACCTCTGCCAGCTCACGCAGCACTCTGGGCTGCATCCCATCAGGGCCCATGGATTTGTCGTATTGAGTTTCCTTAGGTGCTTTCTGACCCAATCTTCCTCTACCCAGGGTGAGTCTTCCTCTCTCCAGGCTTCTTCTCTTGTCTCTAGGGCCTGGGGCTCTAAAGGGCTGCCCTTGGTAAACACCAAAGCAAAGAAGGCATTGAGCAACTCTGCTTTTTCTGTGTTGTTCGTAACCAAGGTGCCCATCGCATTCACCAGTGGACCCACATTTTCCCTGATCATCTTGTTGCTGTTAATATATTTGAAGAAGGTTTTCTTTTTAACATCCCTTGCCAGATTGCGTTCCAAACGCGCCTTAGCTTTCCTTGTAGCATCTCTGCATTCCCTCACTCCGTTCCTGTATTTCTCCCAGGGGGCCTGTCCTTTTTTCCACATTCTGTATACCGCCGCCTTCTGCTTGATCATTGCCACAAGCTCCTTGCTTATCCACGCAGGTCTCTGGCCCCCTCTGCCAGACTTCTTACACACAGGGATGCTGAGCGTGGAGGAAGTCCACTTGAAAACTAACCAGCTCTCTTGGCCCCCCCTTCCTTTTAGAGCTCTAGCCCGTGGGATTTTCCTGAAGAAGTCGCTGAAGAGGCTAGAGTTGGCCCTCCTGAAGTCCATCTTTGCAAGGCTACTTACAGCCCTGCCACCTCCTTGTTGGATCCTGAACTCCACCAACTCATGGTCACTGCAGCTGAGGCTACCCGCTGCCTTCGCATCTCCTACCAGTCCCTAATGTCAAAATGTCAGTGATGGAGTAGAGCACTGTGGTCTCGACAAGGTTCTTCCTGGAGAAGGTATGAGAAAGGGCTCCTGAGGGCAGGCCCCAGTGCTGACCCCTCAGCAGCGACGGCTTCCCTTGCTGTGGCCAAGCCCAGGAGGGAGCAGGCTGCTGCAGTGCTCTGGCTACAGCAGCCAAGCCAGCTCCCATGCTGAGAAACTTTTCTGCGGCAAGAGGCAAGGCTGTGCCCCTTGCTCTCCCCTGCAGCCTCCCCTCCTGCACTGCGAGAGCAGGAGCCGCTGGGCTCTCCTTTGCACACCAAGGGCTGCGAGTGCCTGTGGCTCGGCACCACAGAACTTGCCTAGAATTTGCAGACACTTGTGCATCACAGCCTAGAGTTCTGACCGGGCACTGGAGGCTCCAGCGCCTCCATGGAGGAAACTCTTCACTTCTACTGCCTGCAGAAGCCAAATGTACCAGCAGGAAGATGCTGGAGTCTCTCCTTTGCATTATTTGCCCAGAGATTTGACACCTTTCAGATGAGGCTTTGGCACCTGGTGATTTCTCTCCTACAAGGCCCTTCTTCTCCAAGGCCATGCTGTGGTCTCTCCCCACCCCGCAGGGCATGACTGATCAGCCAGAATTCAAGCAGGAATCCTTACGTGGCCATGCCGTTCACTGTATATACTATTACACTTCCTTTTTGAAGGTATTAAATGACCAGACATAGGAAACATAGGAATATATTACCTGGTAAAGTTAAATTTCATCACAAAGTAAAAGGGTGAAAGCATGTCTGAGGACAATGACGTATCTGAAAGAGATGGAATCATTTCTTCCATTGATGATGATGTATTTTCATTGAGATATTGTCTTAATGAAGGTTCCTGAGAAAAGAAGGACATTCAAATATATTTATCTGAATCATGTACAGTCAGCTGAGAAGGAATTTCTGCCTGACTGAGGCACTTTGGTTCTAAAATTCTCCTGACTGGTAGAGGGGCAACTAACAGCTGGTAAATGCTGATCCACTTCTGCACCTACAAGCAGCTTTCAGAAAAACAACACATTAAAAAAAATCTTTCAAAGTTAGTGTTTCCCCTTCAGCTTTTCTTGTAGATGAAGTAGGCATGAAAACCTGTTCAGCTTCAATACAGAGCAAAGGAAAAAACTTCAGCACCTCCATAGGGCACCCAGGTTCAACCACTCCTGACAAACTTTCAAATGAGGAGCAACATATAAAGGAGGGGTTTGTTTATCAGCACACAACCAATGTAAGCAATTAAAACCCCTCTAGTTCTGCTGTGTGGAAACTGGGCTGCACAACAAGCAGGGCTCCAGGGCAGGGCTTCCCGCAAGAGCAGAGTTTGGGTCTGTATCCGATGGGCCCTCTGTTGCCTCGGCAGTGTGGAACATCCCGTTGGGAAGAGCCCTGCCCGGGAAGAACACAGGGGGCTGCCACATTTTGAAAGATGCATTAAAATCAACGAGCTTTTCCACCTGAAATCGTTCACTTAGGAGTGGTAACAGCACTGGGATGTAGACAGCACAGACATGTAACCCCCTTTAGAACTGCGCAAGCTGGTGATTCCCAAGGTTTTGCCCTTAGATTGTTTAAAAATAATAATAACAAAAAATCTTTAACCATTTTGGGCTATGCAAATGGCTGATGTAATTAAGTACAATGTAAACATGATTTCTAAGCACTGCTTTGCTTTAAAAGCCCCCCAATGGTAACTCTACACTTTTCCCTGGAGCGTGTGTCACACCTAACTCCCATTGCCCACCGGAAAGCAGTTACAGATAAAACAACCCATGTCAAACATTATTTTTGATGTACATAAGCCATTAAAATGATACAAACTCTCCCTGTAAGTGTCACCTTAGTTATCTTAAAAGGTTTCTAAGATCTTTTCAGGATGATTACTTTTTTTATTATTTTTTCCCCCCACCGAGGAATGAAGCTAACCAAAGCAAGCTGTGATCAGGAAGCAAATTACACAGAATTACGGTACTCAGACCTGCTTTGGAGCATTTCCTGCCGCTGCAGGCAGCCCAGGGACTGCCTGTCAGCAGGGATCAGTTCAGGCTGCCTGGAGCTGCCCTCCTTGCGCAGCAAAAATGCATCAGTTTGGGTGATGCTGATGCCCTCTGCACCAGGCGGATGCGGAGCAGGGGCTTTTCCAGCTGCAGGCACTCGAGCCCCTGTGGAAACTTCCTTTAAAGGCTTCGCTTTCCCTCGCGGGCAGCCCTGCCCCGGGCTCCCACAGCCAGAGGGGGCAGGCGAGGGGCTGCCCTGGGGCTGCCATGGCCCCTCTGTGCGCTCCGGGACGCCCTCCTGCAGCCGCCCGCGTCCTCTGCTGCGCTCACTCCCTGCTCCTCCGCTCTCGGCGCCGGCTCCTCCGTGGCGCCATCCGAGGCGGCGGCAGCAGCGGGCCCTGGTGGGCCCAGGCACGAGGGCCACCGCGCGGCGGGGGGAGCTCATGGTTGGCCTCCTCGCCGCGGTCGCCAGGCAGGGGGTCCCCACGGAGAGCCACATCGCGTCCAGTGCGCGGTGGGACCACAGCACCGCCCCAGCCCCGAGCCAGAACCGACACCAGCGCGACCCGAAGAGACAGACCAGGCTGCTTAGCTCCTATGGGGAAAAAGAAATCAAGCTTCAATATGTTAAGGTTTACGTAGCAAAGAACTTTTAACTCTGGGGGCTCATCAGGAGGCTTCTCCTGGGACTGCAAGAGCATTGCCATGGGCCTTGTACCCAGACCAAGCAGGATGAGCCCCTGCAGCTTGCTTCTTTGAGGCTTTTAATGTGGCCGGCTCTCCTTGAAGGCCAGCACTGTCCCATGCCAGGGGCTGGCACAGCAAATGCTCAACATAGAAGCACACAAAGAGATTGGCCACAAAATGCTCATCCTGTCAGGCAACACTGAATGACTACAGCATGAACCTGTGCGTCCTGAGTGCTCTCTGAGAGTCGTTTCTGGATTCATAGGTGAGAGGGACACGAGCATGTCCTGATGTCCCTCCACAAGGAAAACATATCCTTTTTGCCCAAGGCAACATATGGCACCGCACACCTAAAGAGTCAAAGAAAGTCCAAAAAAGAGCTGCAGTCCCAACCACTCACAACTCACTCCTTGCCTCCAGAGGCTAAAGCTTTGCAAGTGAGAGCTGGCAACCAGGCACTCATGAGGAACAGTTTGTTCCACATCCCATTGGTGTTACCACTATCTATGGCTTCAGGTGATGGGTCCTGAGACAGATGCTTGTTGACTTCACGCTCTGCACCGAGGGCAAGAAGAGCTTGCCCTTTCTGGAGCTGAAAGGACATTTTTTTTCTCCAGCAAGAGATGCTCCTACAAGAGGGAAGAAGAGCAATGAGGAAAAGATTACCACAAGGTTTCCTTTGCCCACAGATGCTCCCTCCAGCATCCTGCACACAGCTCACATGCACTCTTTTCTCTCTACGAGAGAAAGGGCTGCTCCAAGCTTCAACACATTTCCTAGCATGGCGCCGTCCGTTTGTTTTGGGACCAATCCTTGTGGAGCAGGGGTGCAATGAAGAACAAACAGGCGAAGAACAGAACTGCTGGGCAGCAAGACACACAGTCGAAGTCCCCCTTGTAAGCGCATTACTCCTCTGTTGCTTGGCAGAAGACTTGTTATTGAAGGCTGGAGAGGTTTCTTCTTGTCTGCATGAGATTGCTGTATGACACTATCTCCTGGCCAAGCAAGGAAACGCTGTATTTTCTGCTTTACTGCTTTGCGCATGTCGATCAAGCTCATGTGTCCTCCAAGCTCATATGGAGAGGCCCCTTCACCTCTCCTCTCTTTATGCTTGCCCTGCTCAAGCTGCACTCCCGTCCACAGCAAGAACAGACCAAGCAGCGCGTGAAAGGAGGCAACCTGCTTCTTTGGAGAGCACCTAGGAAATGCCCTGCTCCACCCCAAACACAAGAGACACAACACTCTTTCTTTTCTCCTTTTCTTTCTTTTATTCTTTTGAAGAAAAGCCAGCAGCATTAGTCTTGCAATGCTCTTTTTCCATGCACCTGCACTCGATAGATACAGGTGTAGTCCGGATTTCCCCAGTTGCTCTCCACCTGGATTTTTATGTACTGAAACACTTTGTGATGATGACTCTGCAACAAGAAAGTAAGCAAAAGAAACAGCATTACTGGGACATAAAGAGCAATAAGAGCAAGCAGCAAAGATCCTTTTTAAGCCACAGTTGTGCTCAGGAAATGAGGCCAACGCTCTCAAGAGAGGGAGCTTCCTACTCCCTCTTGGCCCTCCTTTCCTCGGGCTCGCAAAGACTCCCCTGCAGCTCAAAAGCAAATTCCTGCTCTCAGGAAGGTGGCAAGAGCACCTGTGGAAACCTGAGGCTCAGTGATGCTGCACACTGCGTTTTCCTGTCAGACACCCATGTTTCTGGACAGAGCACAGGCTCCCTGCGGGTGAAGCACCACGGGCACCACTAGCTCTGCCAAAAGCGATGGGTGCAGCTGGGGAGCTCCGGGGATGTGGGTGCCCATGCCTTGGCCCTGTTTGCCATCTGCTTTCACTTTCCTTAACACAGCTGGCCTCTGCTCAGCCTTTGCAGTGGCACGTGTCCCTCTCATCCAGGACTCAGCATGCTCTGCCCCTACAGCCACCCATTGTGGGCCCTCGCTCTGCCACAGACTTGCCCACACAGCCGCCTTCCTCCCCAGTGTTGTCTGCACACCCTTGCCGTACCATCAGTGGGAAGAGCTGCAGGACCTCTCTTTCAATGTCGTAGACGAAGGTGCCGAGCAGAGTGGCGTGTCCTTCGTCATCCAGTCCCTGCGAGACAAGCACAAGGGCAGCACGTGAGGCGCGACGCCAGCAAGGGCAAAGGTGCAGCGCTCTCAGGGCCCGGGATGCCCCGTCCCTGCCCTCACCCTCGCTTGCAGCAGCAGCCTGCCCATGGGCTGCGATGTAGCTGCACCTCCCGAGGGCCTTTTCGCCTACAGCCCTCCCTTCAGAGGCTTGTCCACAAAGCACTGCACATCCTGAGAGCCCAAAGGCAGCCCAGGGCTTGAAAGGTGCCCTTAGGACAGTGCCGGGCTCAGCAGGGTGCAGTGCGTAGCCTCTCCTAGCAGGGGGGCAGGGACAAGACAGCCCCTGCTCAGCCCTTTCCCCACAGCCAGCTGGCAGGCGGCTCTGCACGACAGGCGCTTACCGAGACAGCGATGTCTTTGGGGGCACTGCTGACACTGCCAGAGGGTGAATGCGCTTTTGCAATGTGCTGCACAGCGAGAGCAGTGGGCCAGACTGGTGCAGGCAGCCTAATGACCACGTGGCCCTGAGAGCCTTGGAAGGGCCAGCACTGTCCTGGAGTGAGGTCCGTCTGAAAGCAGAAGGCAACAGCAATGAATGGTGAAGGAGTGCCAGCAACAGCACCTGTTCCTGCTCCTGCAGGCAGGAAGACGGCAACCCTTTGTCACTGGCTCGTATTGCTGCCCCGTGGGTGGGAGGCAAGGGGCAGAAGCAGCAGGCCTTTTTCCTCACCTGCTTAAGTGCACTCTCAGTGTTGCTTACAAAAGGAAGCTGGGTAGGGCATAGAAGAGGGGCTAGTATGCAGCTGACTCTGGGCCCGGGCACAGAAACATCCTCCAAGGCACTGTCAGAGAGCAGGTAGGCAAGCGGGCAATGTAGGGAAAAACGGCTTCCCCCAGCTGTGAGCCAGGGCCACAAGGCTTGTGGGCACGCTGCGGCCACACAGATGAGTTCATGTGAGTCCTGCCGCAGAGGGGAGCGCTGCTTTCCAGCAAGTCAGCCTTGAGGTGCCAGGAGCACGAGCAATGGCAGGGAGTCGAGCAAGAGTGCTGCAAGGAGGGCCAATGCCCTGGGCCTTGCTCTTCCGCCATTTCAGAGGAAGCAACTCGGGCAGCAAGGATGTGGTTTTTCTGCTACAGTACCTTTAGAATAGTCTCGGGAGGGTTGGTGGTGCACAGCAGCCAAAATACGCTGCAGAGCCAATTCTCTGTCAGTGTGGCATTGCTGGAGGTTCTCTGCACATCAATCGTGGCACCTGAAAGGAGACCCATGTGCTCACCGTGGGGCACGCACGCCTGGTGCTCAAGGGGTCTTTGTGAGCCTGCGTGCCAGCTGTGCCTGTCACTTTGCACGCAGTTACATCCCTTGTGAGGGGCTCTGCTGCCTAGGAGAAGGGAGATTCCTTGAGAGCAGCCTCAGCTTGTCTCCCACAGAGCCAGGAAAAGAGAGCTCTGCAGGTGGGGGCAGACAGCAAGGGCTCATCCCAGTGAGAAGGAGAGTAGAGCAAAGCGCGGGGCCTGCTGTGTGGGCAGCAGAGGACAGGGCAGCCCTTCCCGCTTGATCCCCAGGGCAATGCTGTACAAAGCAGGAGAACCTATGTCAGCACAGAAATGTGGCAGGGCGGTGCCAGAGGCAGCAGCAAAGGACGCGAAGGCGGCACAGGGTGGCAGTCGTGACCGCCTGTCTCTTGAGCCCCTTCCCATGGCTCACGGCATCGGAGTGGGCACTGCTGAGCAGAGCCTGCAGCACAGCACCCTTTGGCAAGTGCCATACACGAGCACAGCCCTGGCACCCTTGCCTTCGTGGCGCCATACCTGAGGTTTGCAGGGCCCAGTCTGCCATCGGCAAGCCATGTCCTGCAGGCTCCGCAACCATGGCCTCCCTCATTTGCTGCACTTGCTGGCAAAGACACAAGGGGACACAGAAAAGGACCACATCAGCAGGCAGTGCTGCACGACTCCTGAGTCCTAGCACAGATGTCAGGGGAGAACCTGTGTTCACAAGGCCAATGCAGACCTTGTGGCTAGAGCCCAAAGGCCCAGGGCTTCCTGAGGAGAAGCACGAGCCCTCGGCAAGCATGTGCCTGTCTGCAAGCCTTGTGCCCCATAAGCCAGGTACCCCAGCCGTCTCTCCAGCCTCCTCCACGCTCAGGCTGCAGATGGACTTAGGCCCTGCCAGGGCCAACTGGGCACGCGAGGGCGCCTGTGTCTCCCCACTGCTCCCGGGGCCAGGCCAGAGCTACGAGCTACGAGCGGCCCATTCTTAAAGCAAGCAACAGAGGCAAGGGTGATTCTGAACAAGGCCACACAGCAGAGCAAAAGGCAAGAGCAGGTGCCGCTGCAGAAAACTTTGCAGCAGCAGGAGGGCCAGGCATAGGTGCAGGAAAGGCAGGCAGGAAATGCTTCTAGAGCATCCCCATGCATTCAGGTAACTTCCAGAGACTAGGTTTCCTTGCATTAAGCAGAGTCAGCCCAAGCAAGAAGGCAACAAAGTCTGCCCATGCAAGGCTTCAGGTACAAAATGGAGCATCACCTGCTTCATATGTCCGAGCTGCCTGGTGAGGAGAGACAGCTCCTCCCTGAGAAGCTGCATCTCCCTGTCTTGCTCCTGCAGCCTATTCAGCAAGTCCCTGCAGACAGGAGCAGCAGCTGTTAGCGAGGTGTCACCCCTGCCAGGAGCACGTGCGAGCTCGGAGAAGAGGAGAGGGGCCCGTGCTTGGTGCCTTTTGTTTTGTGCCCTTTTGATGTTGTGGTGCTCCCCTCCCCACTCCCTCCAGCCTAAACAAAAGCCAGAGGCAAGGAAAAGAGAGACGGCCTGGGAGGGCAAGCGGCGCACGCTCCGCTGACACTAGTGCGTGCCACGAGTCCTGCGCCAGCAAGCGTCTCACCCGTTGGCCTTTGGGTCCGGTGCTGGTGTAAACAATTTCAAGATCTCCTGGAAGGCAAAAGGTCTCCATGAACAGAAATCCTGGGAGAGCTGTGGGGCTTCGCAGGGAGCCTTCAGGAGGAAGGCCCAGCAGAAGCTGTTGCATGCCTTTGGCAGAGGGAAACTTGCAGAGCTTCGCTCTGCAAGTCTCCGGAGCGCATGGGCCTTGAGTGGCCTTTGCAGGAGGCGCCTGTCCAGCACTGACTGACCTGTGGCTTGTCTTGTGCCCACGTCGTCCAGCCATGGAGACTCTCAGGACTCACGGGCCAATAAAGAGCGACTGCAATTCGGAGCACGAAAATATGGTAATGACCTTGGTCATTACCATTAATGGTAATGGTCTTGGTAATGACCGCTAGAGTAATGGTAATGGATTGCTAGAGGCCTGGTGCTTCCTGCCAACCATGGGTGCCAAGAGCTTTGCGGTAGGGAGGCGGTAGGGAACTGCTGCAGAGAGAGGCACAGTGGCATGCGGGAGACGTGGCTGCAGCCCTGCAGGCTTGGCACAGTCCCCCCTTGTTGCAACACTTGGAGGCACGGGTGGGAGATGAGGAGCCTAGCTTTGATTTGGACATCCTGAGGCAGGCGTTGGGCCACGCGAGGTTGCACATGCCAACCAAAGAGGGAAGCTGCACAGGAGGAGGGAGCTCTGTGCCCAAGGGGGTGGCGCTTCCTAATGCTGAGAGCATCTGGAGCATGGCCTAGGGCGAGGGTGAGTCCCTGGACTGCGGAGAGCACGCCTGGAGCTCCCTGGAGTGCAGAACAGCAAAGCTGACAGCTCTTTGCTCACAAAGACTCACCAAGAGCCACAGGGATCAGCGCCACGAGGATTCCGAAGAGCTTCCTCTTCCTGCAGATGGATTTTTGCCTAGAAAAGGGGGAGTTGTGTGGGTTAGGCAAGTTTCAAGCTGTGGGCAGCACACCCCTGCTTTCCGTGAGCTGCCTCCATCAGCACAGGCAGAGCTTGCTGGCAGCCAGGGCTCCAGGCAAAGCGTGGAGAGACACGGACAAGCAGATGGATAGCAGACCAGCTTGCCCTTGAAATCAAAGCAGAGGGCTCTTCTGTGCTCCAGAGGGGCAGAAGGGATGATACTCACATGGCTGAAAGACACGCAAGAAGCCAGCTCCATAAAACCGTCAGCAGCATGGCCAGGCGCTCCGGAAGGTGGAACATCCTCCCTGAGACAGCAAAGCAGAGGGAAGTGAGGTCTGGCTGCTACGGTGCCATGAGCAGGGTCTTCGCGTGCAGCCCTGTGCCCTCGGGAGGAATGTCCTGAGCCCCACTCCGGAGCAGCACTTCGGCTGTGCCACCAGACCGCACAAGGACATGCCATTTGTAGGTAGCACATGTGGTGTCTCCAGAATTCCCTCTCTGAACATGACTGCATTGTTATTTGAGGGCCGCTTGGCCTGGGCAAGGTGGGATGGGTTGGACAGATGTGGAGCCTCCCAGAGGGGACCCGAAGCAGCGGCATAGCCGACTTAGCACTGAGGCAGAGTCAAGCCAAAGGGCTCTGTGGCGCACACTTACCAGCGACACTGCTGGTTTCCTGGCTCCTGGTGGCGGGCAGCTCGCCCACCGCACTGCCAACAGCCCCGGTCACCTGGGCCTCCAGCAGCAGCGGAGAGTCCCGCTCAGCTGCGGCTGCCCGTGACTTGGAGCGGCATGCTCGCCACGGGGCAACCCTTCTTGGGCCCATTGCTGGGCACAAACCGGTAGCTGCCAATCACTTGCTCCTTGCTAGGCAGGGGCTCTTTGCCAATTGGGCAAAAAGACGGCACCCAGAATGCAGAGGAGCACGTCCGCTAGGGCCAGTGAGCCGTGAAGCCACAGCCAGGTCCCTGCAGCGGACTGAGGGTGGCTGCGGCCATGTGGGCTGATAAAGGGCATCTGGCTGTGAGCTCACAGAAGCCCATGAGGTGGCATCAGTCCTGGTGAGATGACAAACTGGGACATGCTCACCCCACGCTGCTGCCTGCGGCCCCACGTCCACCACCGTGCAAAACGGACCCTGAAAGCGCATCACTCCTCTGTTGCTTGGCAGAGGACTTGTTCTTGAAGGCTGGGGAGGCTTCTTCTTGTCTGCATGAGATTGCTGTATGAGATTGATTATCTCCAGGTCGAGCAAGGAAACGCTGTATTTCTGCTTTCCTGCTTTGTGCGTGTCCCCCCTTTCAAAGCTCATATGGAGAGGCCCCTTCACCACTTCTTCCTTTATGCTTGTCCTGCTCAAGCCGTGCTCCCGTCCGCAGCTCCTCCCACTCTAGCAAAGTTTTTAAAGCCCTGTGGGCAAGCCAAACTTGGATCTACCAAGTGAAAAGAGTCTTGGAGATGTGCTTGCTTTGCCTTTCACTAGGAAAGCTGACTTGTTCTCCCTTGAAATCAAATATTTTGGCTTTTCTGGACAAGAAGGGAGAACAAGTACTCACAGGGCAGAGATGCTGCTTGTGAAAAAGCTCTAGAACAACATAAAAATGTGTAAAGGGAGCCGCCCACACCCTCCCCCATCCCACATGATAGGGAAAGTATGCCACATCAGATGTCACCGCTCACAAACAAAATGCGAGTTATCATGATTTGCTGATTTGGCTCTATAAAAGATGGTCACTCTTGCCACGGTTTTGGAGACCTCACGGGTGGATGCACCACGTAAGACCTCCCAGTTGCCGGGAAGGTTCTCCAAATCCTCGCCACAACAGGGACTCCCCAGCGAGTGCGGATCTGGATGATGATGACAGATGATGTCATATTTAGGCAATTGGTGATGTATCTTTTAATCACTGTTCTAATATAGTAATGGTTAGGTGCATTACCTTGCTTATTTTGTCTGTTGCTAAAACCAGTGTGTAATAAGTTTATTTTGTGAAATGTATCATTCTGTACTGCCTTAATATTAACAGTGAAATAAGACCATTCTTTCCAGTGGCGTCTGGTTCTTTCCGTCGCCCCGTCTGCCCCAGTCAATTGGCAAAACACCATGTTCTTTGCAGATGCCCATTGCAGCTCTCAGGATGCAAGGTTGGCCTCTGATTTTCAGCCTTGCAGGCCACAGTATTTCTGAAGGCAGCTGTACTTCTGGTCTGGTGCTGCTTCCTGCAGCTGGTCACCCTCAAATCAAGACCAGTTGGAGGGGGCCACAAGTGTTTCGAGCCAGCTCTGAAGAGGTGACTAAGGACACAAGTTGCACCTGGAGTTCTCTCAGGCAGCAGTTGCCTGCTGCAGGGTAGTGAGGAGGCAAGTGTTGCTGTACTCTTCATTTGGTAAATGGGTGTCTTGGTTTTCATGCAATGTTTGTTGGTCGGGTCAGAGATTCCTCCTTCCTGGATCCTGTGGTGTAAAGAAAGAAGGAAAACTCTCCAGTGCTCCATGCTTTCTGTCCTTTCTTTTGTCCAAACCTGATTCCTGGGCTCTACATAGCAGTCAGCAGATGGCCTGGAGGTGTGGATCTTGTCACCTCGGGTCCTGCCTTAGAGCCCGTTCACTTAAAATGCAGTGGGCATTGGTGGCAAGTAAAACTGTCTTTCCTTTTGCCACAGTCAAGGAGGACAAAGAGCAGGACCAGTTCTTGTGGTTTTGTTCTCATTGCAAGTCAAGTTTGTTCAGTGTCCCGTGGCTCAACTGTTTTTTAGCAACATCCATGAGCTGCTGTAGGTTCAGACAAGCCCTGGAAGCAGCAGTCCTCTTCCCCTGTGACCCTCTTCATCCTGCCGGGGCTGATTTTCAGCCAGAAATCCCTCTCAGCACACACCTCCCCATCCTGTGAAAGGCAGCAGTGCAGGACTGTAGAGGAAGGGCCACATGCTGTGTGTGACAGCATGGCTTTCCATCCCGTGGGTGACTGTGACACCACCCGCTAATCCCCCCTCCCGACCACCCTCCAAGGGGAAAAAGAGCTCAGTTCCAGTGCTGAGCTGTGCCGGTGCTCTTCTTTCTCATCGTGTTCCTTTGCATGCCCCAAGCCCCTTGCCCTTATGGCCCTGAGTAGCAAGTGTGTGTTACAAGCAGGATGCAAATTATTGCCCGATGACTTTTAAAAGAAGGGAAAGATGCCTCTTCTCTTGCTGCTCTCCAAGAAAAAGCAGCCCAACCTGAAGCAGGCAATGCCTGTAACAAGACCAAGCAAGGTAGAGCAAGGTCCTTCCTTGCGCTCAGCTTCTTCTATTCCCAGTTGTCACTTTGACCATGCAGGTGGCAGGTGAAGTTGTCTGAGGTGTGAAACACAGGAATAACACCAGAGGAGAAACTGCCACTTGTGCACTTTGAGATGTGATCGTGACACATGCAATGGTGCAGTGTGACAAACAGAGAAGGGGTAAAGGGAAGCAAGCTAACATCAGGAGGCATGAAAGCAGTGCGAGATGCAGTGCCATAAATGCAGTATTCCAATGTGAGCCCCTTTTTGCATCTATCAGGCAGTGCTCGGAGAGTCTCTGATGTGTGAAAGTTGCTTGCCAAGGGCCAGAGGTACAAGCAGTGTAACTGGAGGGACTCCATTTCTCCAGTTCATGGAGCTCTGTCAGACGTGGGCACTGAACAGTGCAAGAGAGTCCCCTCAGAGCCCATGGTTTTGTGGGTGTCCAGTTTGCTGAAGTGAGCGCTACTCAGATCTTCCTCCAGAAAGGGAAAGTCTTCCTTTCTCCATTGCTCCATGGTCTCCAGGGCCTAGGATTACTGAGGGTCACTCTTAGCACTAAAGCCTGCGGCAAAGGTGGCCTTTTCTGTGTCCTCTCTTACCAGGGCTCCTGGCCCATTTAACAGCAGGCCCGTATTTTCCCTAGTCAGCCTTTTGTTCCTGCTCTATTGTTATATTTTATATATATTTTAAATAAGTATTTATTATTATTTTATCAGGAAGGTAAGAGTGAACATTTAGAAAGAAATAAATGAAGAGCACAGGTTTCATGCCAAGTACATGGGAATGACAAGTGACTGCACACAGGACAGTTATTGGCACTGACATTATACCCATTGAGGAAGTTTCCTCGGTGCCTCCTTGAGCTCCTTGTTCCTCATGCTGTAGACAAGGGGGTTCAGTGCTGGAGGCACCACTGAGTACAGAATGGCCAGTACAGAGAGATCCAGAGCTGGGAAGGATATGGAGGGAGGAGAGGGGGGGGGAATAAAGTGGCTAAGGGTGACATTTCACTGCCCCTGTGACCGGGGGTAGGAGTCAGACCCAACCAAATGGGTATCACGACCTCTAATCCCTCCGGGGGACTGCAGATGACTGCACAGTCCAGGGCACCTGGAGTGCAGAGCATTTCCAAGGGTGCTCGTTGTGTCCATTGTGCCTATACATCCTGCCCCTGGTATATTTGATAGAAGGTGACCCAGAGGGCTCTCCATTCTCCCTTCTTCCTGACAGTTGAGTCCTCACTGCCTCTCCTGAGACTGCAGAGTCCTCTTTTGCCTGCGAATCCCCAGTGCTTTACCTCTAAGAAACTCCATCTTCGATGACCTCCTCCTTTATGAGGCTCTACTCACAGTCCATCCCAGGCATATGCTATCCCAGGAGGATCTCTGTGCTCTCCTGACACCGCCAGCTTCCCCTCCATGAGAACAGCCGTCTGACACTGTGCCTTAATACGTAGGAGAGTTGTGCATGTGTAAATCCATGAGCATTCAGCCTCTCCACTATCCTTGGACTCTGATAGGTGAATTCCCAAACCAGCCCTTGGTCTCTGAAAGGTCATTACATGATTCTGAGCTCTGTGTTGCTGAAGCCATGGATAATCCTGTGCAGCAGGGCCTTGAGGGGTGCAAGTCCTTGGGCCTATTCTTGACGCCAGCTTTGGAGGAGAAGCCCAGCTTTCACGCACTGTACTGAGAGAAATTACTTTATTACAGAGATACTGTTAGGGAGCCAGTCCTTGTCCAGCATTCAACACAATTGAGGGTATCAGGTGAGACAGAGCAGACACTGCAAAAAGGGGAATGAATACAGGTAGTTGTGTAGCAACATGATAACAATAATTAACACTAGTAAAAGCCATAATAAAAATAACATGAAGAAACAATGCTCAATCCAGTTACGGAATACAGAAAGAGTCATTTGCGGAGAGATATGGAAAAATAACCACTGTTTAAAAATGTCCATGAAATCACTTTCTTAATGGCATCCTTGAGCTCCTTGTTCCTCATGCTGTAGATGAGGGGGTTCACTGCTGGAGGCACCACCGAGTATAGAACAGCCAGCACCAGATCCAGAGATGGGGAGGAGATGGAGCGGGGCTTCAGATAGGCAAACAGACCTGTGCTGACAACCATACAGACCACGGCCAGGTGCGGGAGGCACATGGAAAAGGCTTTGTGCCGGCCCTGCTCAGAGGGGATCCTCAGCACAGCTCTGAAGATCTGCACGTAGGACATAACAATGAAAGTGAAACACCCAAAGACTAAACAGGCACTAACCACAATAATCCCAGCTTCCCTGGGGTAGGAGTGTGAGCAGGAGAGCTTGAGGATCTGGGGGATCTCACAGAAGAACTGCTCCACCACATTGCCTTGGCAGAGGGGTAGGGAAAATGTGTTCCCGGTGTGCAGGAAAGCATAGAGAAAACCGCTGGCCCAGGCAGCTGCTGCCATTTTGACACAAGCTCTGCTGCCCAGGAGGGTCCCGTAGTGCAGGGGTCTGCAGATGGAAACATAGCGGTCATAGGCCATGACAGTGAGGAGATAATACTCTGCTGAAATTAAAAAAAAGAAGACAAACATCTGGGTTGCACATTCCAGATAGGAAATGGCCCTGTTGTCCCACAGAGAATTGGCCATGGATTTGGGGACAACGGTGGAGATGGAGCCAAGGTCGAGGAGGGAGAGGTTGAGGAGGAAGAAGTACATGGGGGTGTGGAGGCGGTGGTCGCAGGCTACGGCTGTGATGATGAGGCCGTTGGCCAGGAGGGCAGCCAGGTAGATGGCCAGGAAGAGCGAGAAGTGCAAGAGCTGCAGCTCCCGTGTGTCTGAGAATGGCAGGAGGAGGAACTCACTGAGGGAGCTGCTGTTGGATATTTCCTCCCCATCCATATGGGGGACTCACCAAGGGAAAAACAGAGACAAGTTAGGAGACACTCTTAAAAGGAAAATAAACAAATTAATGAAGTTTTATTATCTATCTGTCTATTTGTCTCATTCCCAGATCTCTGAGGCTCCTGCCTCTGCTAGGTAGAAAATGATGTTACTCTAAAAAGGGGGCAGCCCTTGCTGAGAGCAGAGTCTGGTTTTAGAGTGCCCATCTCTGACCTTCTCACCCTTTCTACGTGCACCTGAGGGAGGTCTCCACACTCCCCTTGTAGCAAACAACACACAAGACCCTTTTCTGCTGCCCATTTACAGCCTCCCACCATCACTTCCAAACTATCAGTATTTGCATAGGTTCCCCATGGGTCGCTGAGATACCACAGATATGCCATGAGACAGCAGAGCCTTTCTGGAGGGCAGGTGGCAGCCTGCAGGACACCACAGAGTAACAGCCAGATGATTGTGAGGATTTAAGACGGACTTTCCTTAAGGGACAGTCAACTCATTTCCCTGTACTGCATTTCCTGGAGCTCCACAGGACAGAATGGGGCTGTGGAGACATCACTACCTTGGAAATCCCTCTTTTCCACTACTTGTAGCTTTGGTGCCTAAACTGCAGCTGAATACTCCCAAGCACAGGACGCAGAGAGCAAGAACAGGAGCAGCATGGACAGGAGAAGGATTAAGGAGCAACACCATGACCCTGTTGCCAAGGGAGGCTAGGAGAGGGACAGAGAGGCATTCTGGAAAACCTTCACTTTACCCACAGGGTATGGCACCTTGCAGAAGGGGACATTGCAGCACTGCCCCTCTCAGCCCTTTGGTGGGGAGGCACCAAAGAGATGCCCCTCTCCTCTGCCACAGCTCTGGCTGCAGAGTTCAAGCAGAGTCCCGTGCCCTGCAGTTCCTTCTCCTTCCCTGCCCATCTCTGCTGCCTGGAGCTGTCCCTGCTGGCAGCTCTTTCTCTGTCCCAGTGTCTTGTCCCTGTCACTGCTCAAAGATCCCATGTCACCCTCTGGGTGCTCAGTTCTGCCCTACAGAAACCTCTGGCAATGTCCAGGGCCAGCTCTGTGGTTGCAGGTTGGAATGAGCAGGTCACATAAAGCCCTAGGATGATGCAAAGAAGATGCTGATGCTGCTTTTAGACTAAAGTGGGGATGAAGCAGCTCACTGAAATTTCTCACAGACCTTTTAATCTCTCATAGTGAAGGTTTACGACTCCCAGCTCATTGCCAAAACAGGAAACTTGTTCCTTCATTCTCCCTGTCAAAATTAGGAAAGTGAAAGTGCAGAGACCTGAAGGAAAGCTCCTTCTCCTTCAAGGAGCTCTTCTCTTGCTTTTCCTCTTGAAAGGACCCTTCAGACATGTCCTGCGCATGTGCTGGAGCTGTGAGCAGAACCTGAGCCCTGCAGCACCTCTCAAAGGCAGAAAGAACCTGCCCTGTCAGGGATCTCTCTTCCCACCCAAAGCTTATCCCCAGAGCACCACAGGGAGCTCCCTGGAGAGGCTGTGTGCTGACCCTCACAGGTGGCAGAGTCACTGCCCTGGGCAAACAGCACCATGAGGTACAGGGACACTGCTCTGAATCACAGCCCCAGGCAGACCTTGGTGCACTCCCTGCCTTCACAGCCCTACAGCCCTGTGTTCAAGTGGCATAGCCAAGAGAAGCATACCCTGATCCTCTGACCATGTGTCAGGGAATCCCTGCCCTGAAGCATCTCCTCCTCCTGCTATGTCCTGCTTACTGCAGGAGAGAGACCATTAAAAATCCTATGAGCCATGGTTTGGCTGGGATGCAGACACCCCCTCCAGGAACCTCAGCAGCATTGCCCTACAGACAGAGACTCACTGTTTCAAGGGCTGTGAAGATTCCCCCACAATGAGCTCTGCTCCCGCTCCACACTGCCGTTCCCCTCTCGCTGCCTTCTCTCCTCTGCTGTCCGCAGCAGCAGGCAGTGCCCGCAGCCCTGCTGCTCTTGGCACAGGAGCTGCTCCTGCACTCGGCTGTCTCTGGGCAGTGCTGCCAGGCTGCCACGAGCTGCCTCCGTCCCAGGAGCCTGGCCCCGCTCAGGAGCAGAGGAACAGCTGAATTCACCAATTTCTCTGTCCCTTGTGCTCCCTCCTCCTGGGAAAAGTTCACTTCAATAAACTAAAATAATCACCTGTTTTCCTTTTCTCATGAGTGGAGATAGGTTCCAACACTGAAGTTTATTTCATCAGAGGATGAGGAGCTATGAAAGTTGTGAATGTCCCGCTCTGGAAGAATGACTTTCATCTCTCAACCAGACAGGGACACCTAGATGGGACAAATGTGAACTCACTGAGATGTCGTTCAGATTTTGATTAGGATTAATCAATCTGGGCATTAGAGAATGCAGACCCCCAGCCCTGGGTCTGAAGGGATATTCAGATTTTTCCTGTAAATTCCACAGATGCCATCGGTGGGATTCCCCTTGCCAAAAACAAAGTGAGCACAACACAGAGGTGTGCATGTGTGCTCTATCTAAGATCCCACTATAATCATAGGGATGATCATTGGAGATGGATAATCATTGATAATCATTGATAATCATTGATAATCATTGGAGATGGAAGAGTCAGTTGCCTACACACAGATATCTGGTGACAGCTGAAGAGACACATGTGGTCCAAGGCAGATGTGCCACACACAGATGTGGTGTCAGTGTCTGCTTGCTCTGATGCAGGAACTGGGGGACCTGCATCATCCTAGAGGATGAGGTGAGGATCAGGTGGGGAATTGTCTTGGCTATCAGAAACGACCTCTGGTGCCAAATACAACTAGAGCCCCACTCACTCCAGCTGAGGCATAGGAAGATTCCAGTATTAACCAGCTGCTCTTGTAATTCCGTGCAGACACTTGATTTGATGGCGTTGAAAAGTGCTGGAAGAGCCTTGTCAGATGCCTGGGTTGTCCAGCTCAACCATATGTCTCTAGCAGATTGGACCTACAGGGAAACTATCCCCTTTGGAGCACTTGCTGGGCAAGTGCTGCAGGGAATCCTGGGGTTCCATCCTGAACCCAAACAAATGAAATCCAGCACTGTCTGTAGGGAAAGTCCATCCCGTCTACATCCATGTGTGCTGCATAAATGAGAGGCACATCACACCAGAGGATCTTGAGATTCTTTGCTCTCTCAAACCCTTCTTGCTCTCCTCCCCTCAACTTCTGCTCACTCCATCATATTATATGAACAGGGACTGGGCTAATGAGGACCTCAGCGTGTCTGGATCACAGGCTGTCCAGGTCCATGGATATCTTCAGGGGCACCTTGTCCTTCCTGGAGATTTGTGCAAGAAGTCTGTCATAGGTCCAGTATAGCCACAGAGTCACCTCAGGCAGAACCCCCTTTCCTGCTGTTTCTCAATGGCCCAGCTCTGTGTCTTCCTGGCCTCAGACACTGCTGGATTCACTTCCTTAGTAGGAAGCTGCTTCCACCATTGCATTGTTCCTGCTATATATGACGGCATGGCTCTGCTCTGAACTGGGCCATTGCATACCCAGTGTCTTTGCCTCTTGGTAACAGGTTTCTCTGTGACCATTCTGTTCTCTGTGCCACAGCTGAAGCTCTATAGCCCAAATACATGCAAGTGTAGGCTGCCTGAAGTAGAGGCAGGAGCACGTGAAGATGTGCAAGCTGTCACAGGCCAGAAATATCATTAGAATGATGATCAATGGAAGATGAGGGAGGATGCCTTTTGTGTGAAGGAGCAGATTGGATGTGTGGAGCTCTTCTTTGGAAGAGGCAAGGTTTGAAGTGAGAGCTTGTGGGTGAGCATCTCAGTAGGGAGCTCTCCTATTTCTTGGCAGGATAAAAAAAGTCTGTGGATCACTGGCCCTGGTTCTTGTTGGGCAGACTTTAATCCCCCTATCACGACCTGGAAAGGCAAACTGCAGGGTGCAAGCAGTCTGGGAGGCTTCTGGAGGGCATTAAGGTGAACTTTTTTGCACAGCTGCCAGATGGGCTGATAAGGACGATGCTTTCTGGTATCTGGACATTTCAAACAAGGACAAACCGATCAGGGATGGGATAGTCAGTGTCTGCCTTGCCTACTGTGACCATGAGAATCTGGAGTGCCTAATGCTGAGGGGAGTGCAGAAAGACAGTAGCAGAATGGAGACTGGGCTTCAGAAGAGCTGACATCCTGGCTTGTTTAGGGGACTGGTGGGGGATCCCAGGCAGCAGCCCTCAAGGATATCAGAGCTCAGGAAAGCCAGCAGGTCTTTAAGGACAGACCTGCCAAGCATAAGGATGGGTCATTCCGATACTCACTAAAACTATCAGATACCTCAGGGCACTCAAACCAGCAGATACCCCTTGGGTAGACTGGGATCTTGTTACTTAGCTCCAGACTAATAGGGGAATGTAGAGGAGAAAAAAGGCAGAGGCAAAGGCAGAGGCATTTAGAAATATTGCCCAGCATCACATTACAAGGACAAGTGCAGGGTCCTGCACCTGGGGAGGATAAACCCCAGGCACCAGTATAGATTAGAGGTTGACCTGCTGGAAAGCAGCTCCGCAGAGAGGGACTTGGGAATCCTGGTTGACAAGTAGTTAACCATGAGTCAGCAATGTGCCTCGTGGCCAAGAAGGCCAATGGCATCCTGGCCTGCATCAGGAGCAGTGTTGCCAGCAGATGTTACCCTCTCTCCTCATCTCTGGTGAGGCCTCACCTGGAGTATTGTGTGCAGTTCTGGGCTCTGCAGTACAGGAGGGACATGGAGGTTCTACAGAGGGTGCAGCATAAAGCAACCAAGATGATTAAGGGACTGGAGCATCTATCATATGAGGAAAGACTAAGCGAGCTGGGCCTGTTTAGTCTGGAGAAGAGAAGACTGAGAGGAGATCTGATCAACATGTAGAAATAAGTACCTTAGGGGTGAATGTAGGGAGGATGGGGCCAAACTCTTCTTGGTGGTGGCCAGTGACAGGAAAAGGGGTAATGGGTGCAAGTTGAAACACAGGAAGTTCCATCTCCATGTGAGGAAGAACTTTACTGTGAGGGTGTGAGAGCCCTGGAACAGGATGCCCAGAGAGGTTGTGGAGTCTCCCTCTCTGAGGATCTTCAAAACTCACCTGGATGCCACCCTGTGCCACATGCTCTAGGTGTCCCTGCTTGAGCTGGGACATTAGACTAGATGATCTCTAGAGGTCCCTTCCAATGTTAACCACTCTGTGATTCTGTGAACTTGCTGCTGGAGACAGTGCCCATCATTTTGCTTACCACATCTTCAGAGTGCAATTCAGCCGAGTCTACATTAACTCACCCATCAGACAGGGAGGGGAATTACTGCAGCACAAGCAGCATGGCAATCATAAATTACTAACACCACTGCTCTTGTTATACCATGCTCACTTAGGCACTGGGTTCATTTAGCAGCCTAAAAGATCTTGCTGGACTCCCTGGTCCACTGGTAGCTTGCTGCAAGTCTCTGCTCCTTGTTCTCCAGAGAAGATCATGCCACAGCAGCACAAATTCATGGTGCTAAGGGCTCCATCTCCCTCCTCTTGATTAAGGAGCTGCCTTTCTCCAGGGCTGCAGAGCTCCACAGGTGTCAGCCCCTCCACGGGGCACCCTCAGCAAACCCTCTCGTCCCCGCCGCTGCTGCTGGCCCCTCACTGCTCTGGCAGCAGCGACCTCAGCGCCAGCACCCGCCGTGAGCCTCCTGCTGGCCCAGCAGCTCCTCGGGCAGGGGGAGCTCGCTCGCGCACAGCCCAGCATGGGCTGCTGCCGCCGCGGGCTGCAGGGACACCAGGTTCCTCGGCCGAGCCGCCCCGGCCAGGAAGGGGCTGCTGACGTCACAACCAGCTGCGCGGCCTGGCCTATGAGGGGCTGCGGCAGCAGTGACGTCACCAGCCGACGCCCACGCGTCAGCACAGAGCCAGCCCTGCAGAGAGCAGGGGCCTCCCGGCAGCGTCCCCGCAATGGCCTCCGTGTCCCTGCCCGCTGCTGAGACACCCCTGGCCTCACAGGCAGCGCCTGCTGCTGCCCCGGCAGCTCCGCGCGCACAAGGGACCTCCCTGCGTGTCTGCACCAGACCCCGCTGCCGGCCGCGCTGCTGCTGGGACAGGAGCGGCCTCAGAGCCCGTCCCCAGCCATGGGCCAGCGCTGGCCTCGCAGCTGCTCTGCCAGCAGGGACCTCCCAAGGAACTGCCCAGCCAGGCGCCTCTTGCTGGCCTGCCCGGGACTCAGCAAAGAGCAGAGCTCACGGTCACCCTCACAGACATGGATGGACCTGCTAATGCCTAGTGCTGTCCAGTCAGGAGCACAGACAATGTGACCCCCCTCCCAAGCAGGAGCAGTGCCATGTGCCTGTTGCTGGCCTCCCAGGTGCTTACAAACGCTGACTTGACCAACATCTGACTAGATGATCTCCAAATGCCCCTTGCAACCAGAGAAAGGTGCCTTCTCTCACTCAAGCCCCCTTGAAGCTTGCTTATGAGCCAGCAATGTCCCCTTGCCACCAAGAAGGTCAGTGGTATCTTGGGGTGTAGTAGGAAGACTGTTTCCAGGAGGACAAGGGAGGTCATCCTGCCTCTCTACTAGGTACTGGAAAGGCCACCCCTTGAGTCCTGTGTCCAGTGCTGGGCTCCCCACTACAAGAGGGACATGAAGCTACTGGAGAGAGCCCAGCATAGCTCTACAAATTTGATCAGGGAGCTGCAGCATCACTCCAATGAG
Source organism: Tinamus guttatus (assembly GCF_059628265.1). Classification (NCBI taxonomy): domain Eukaryota; kingdom Metazoa; phylum Chordata; class Aves; order Tinamiformes; family Tinamidae; genus Tinamus; species Tinamus guttatus. Next base: position 429,455 of record NW_028289194.1, on the reverse strand, counting down.
AAGAAAGTGAGAGAACTGAGCCTGTTTTAGCCTGGAGAAGAGAAGACTGAGAGAGGATCTTGTCAGAGTGTCAAGGATGCATTGAGGAAGCTCATTCATTTGGTACTAGTTCCTCAGAAATAAACTGCCACTGCCCATCTCTCTGCCAATTCATGTCAATCTTGGCTTTGCTCTAATTAAAGGGGATTTCCTCATTGTGTTACTTGAACGTTGCTCTCTCCTTCAAAAGGCGCATTTGTAATTACTCAAGGGCTTTCACTCTTCAAGACCCTGTTGCTTTGCAGGGCTCTCCACGGGCTCTGTGCAATGTCCTCATAGGTGACAAGTTAGGCAGTGAGGCCTGGATCCAGTTCTCACTTGTGGGTGTTCAGTGCTCCTGCAGGTGATGCATGGTCAAGCGGTATCACCCAAATGACAGGACTGGAGACAGATATAGATCCCCCAGGCGACCACAGGGCATCTCCAAGGTGACCACGTGCCTAGGGGTGGGCTGTGAATCCAGCTTCAAAAACGCAGGTGGAGTCACCCAAATATAAAGGGCAAAGCCAGTGAATGTCCAGGCTAGTGATAGCTCTGTAGTCCCACAAGTGGAAGAGAGGACCCTGCAGGCACATTGAAGGGTGCCTGCAGAGCCATTCCTGTCACCTTCACAAACTGTCACAAACTCCTGTCACAAACTTGCTGAGGGTGCCCTCTGTCACCTCATCCAAGTCATTGATGAACAAGTTGAACAGCACTGGGCACAGTACAGACCCCTGGGGGACACCACTGGCCTCAGGCCTCCAACTAGACTTGGCCCCATTTATCACAACCCTCTGAGCTCTGCCATTCAGCCAGCCCTCAATACACTCCATCGTCCACTCATCCAGCCTGCACTTCCTGAGCTGTCCTATGAGGATGGAACAGGAGATGGTGTCAATCTATGTGAGGAGCTTCCTTCATGAAAGGAAGAGGTGAAGTGGGTGAGGAAGAAGCACAGAGGAGGGAAAGGGGAAGAGCTAAAGGAAGAGGTGGAGGGGGAGAGGAAGAAGCACAAAAGGGAGAAAGGAGTCAAGGCGAAAGGAGATGGGAGGTGGGTAAGGTATATGCACAGAGGTGGGAAAGGCAGAGAGGAAAGGGGAGAGGTGGAGGAGGTGAGGAAGAAGCACAGAAAGGGGCTAGGGTGAGAGTTAAAGGAAGAGGTGGAGCGGGAAAGGAAGAAGCAAGGAGGAGGCAATGGGGGATAGCTAAAGGAAGAGGTGGAGCAGGCGAGGAAAAAGCACAGAGAAGGATAAAGGGGAGAGGAAAAGGGAGAGGTGGAGCAGGCAAGGAAGAACCAGCAAGAGGGTTAATAAAATAAAACTAAACCAAAATCATCCCCAACCCAACCTTGATCCTTCTGCTGGAGCTGCTCTCCTCAGAGTGTGACCTTGAAGGTGGTGTTCTGGTCCAACACAGCCTTGGTTGCCATGGGCACTGCCCCATCACAATGGCCTTGGGGACATGATGCCACCCCCATCACAAAGCCCTGGTCGTTGCCATAGAGACTCCCAGGGCTATGTCCTGGTGGTAGCCAAAGGCACCCACATCTCTTCTCAGTGCCTTAGTGGTCAGCAAGGGGAGGCCTTTTGGGTCCCTGTGCCATAGTTTGGCCATTCTCACGGGTATTTATTTGGGAGAGCAAAGTGGGGCCAGTGGGGCCACATGCGTGTTCTACCGCTCTTTTTGGCACAGTGGACACCATGTCTCTATACCGGATCCCATTTGGGCTCTCCAGTTCTGCAAGGAAACAAACAAACCGGAGGGAGTTCAGCACAGGGACAACAACTTGGTCAGGGGCTGGAGCACGGGGCAGGTAAGGAGAGGCTGGAAGAGGGATGTTTGTTCAGCCTAGACCAGAGAAGGCCAGGAGAGATCTTCATGCTGTGCACAAATACTTTGTGGAGGGCACAGAGCAGCAGGATTTTCTTGGAAGGCCACATTAATTGCATGGGAGACAGCAGGGAAAAGATGGACGATGGAAAATCTGCAGCGTATGAAGGATTCACAGACTTCGGTGTTGTGAAACGAAAGACCTTTAAGTTAAATGCAACTTATAGAGCTTCTGACCCCAGAGACAGCCCCCATCCTGCCTGGCAGGACGTGGAGCCCAGAAACCCAACAAACCAATCAAACAGATGATCACATCCCGACTTTTCTCCCCAGTATGTGACCATGCGTGAGTAATAAAGTAGGTATTGGCTCAGCGATTTAGCAAAGTCCATAAATTTCACAATTGGGCCATCAGCGAAGGATTGGCAACCTCTCAAACCATAGCTCCCTCCAAGTGCTTCACCAGGCCTTCGACATATAAGGAATCCATTCCAACATTAAGATTTAGAGTTGTGAATTTTTAAAAAGCCATGGTTGCAGCTACCAGTCCACCAGCTGTGTGGAGCCTGGTACTTTGGCTTGAACCTCAGTTTGCCACTCTGCGTCCACTGACATTTTCCAGGCAATGGCAGCCTTTTTAGTTCACCCTGATCCATCTGTGAAGACAGTAATACCTGAAAGGGGAGTTTGCTGCCAAAGAGACCTTGCTAATAAGGGAATGTTAGGAAGTTCTGACCACAACATATGCAGGGGATAGTGAATGTTCATCTGTCCTGCAAAGTCTGCTAAAGCCACCTGCATGGGTAAATGTTCTGCTAATCACCATTGCAAATTTTCCTTGATTGCAGGAAGATAAATGAATCTTGGATCGCTGCTGTTTAATATTCTTAAGTGCATTCTTGCTTTCTGAATTAACTGTGCATATTCTTCTGTCGCGGTGATAATTTCTTTTTGACTGTCCATGAGGTAAGAAGATCCATTCCAGCACTCGAAGTGGATCTGTCAATGACCCATACAGCAGGTGAATAAGCGAGCTGGAGCTGGCTTGCCTCCACCTCTCGGCCTTTGGGGCAGTTTTTCTTGAGATGGCCATTCTCTCCACATTGAAAATATTTCCCTGCCTCTTCCTTTTAAGGCGGGATTTGGTTTTTCTCAGTGAAATGCACCACCGACTCATACACGACCGGCATAGCTGTTAATATTTCTAAGTTCCCCCACTGAACTGCCTCTCTGCTAAACATTTCCAGTGATTCGACCCTCGATCCCCTTTTGTAACCTTGTTATGTGGGTCTGGGGCTGTAAATCAGGTTCCTTCTCCGGGTCCCTGGGGCCTGGGTCGAACGGATGGTCGCACGGAGGATCAGCCGCCCCAGCGTACGGTGGTGCTGATGGTGCTGCTGCACGTGGCTGATTGCTTTTGTCCCCCTGAAGATCCCAGACCTTCTTCAGGGCGACCATGATCTGCCACCAGATGCTCATATGTTTTACTACGGCTGTATCACCATCCACCATCACCTCCTTAAGGCCCTTTCCGAGTTCTTCCTACACCTCTCGCTGGAGTGTGCCTTCCTTCGGGAAAGTAGGTACCTTCTCCCGAATCCACTCTAGTAGAGTGACTAAATCCTTCCCGGAAATCTGCCGGTTGTCTTCGTGCACCATGTGCTGCAGTGCGTCCAGGCTGTGTTTCTGCCCTTGAGACGTTTCGCCTCCCGTGGTTCCCAGGGTGCTGTCCTCTAATTAGGCGATGGGTGCACACTGGAGTTTTTCCTGCTCCGTTCCTGGTTCGGCTGGGCTACACTGCCGGGTTCGGGCTTTGTGAGCTTCCCCTGTGTTCTTGCCCCAACTTTGGGCGACATTTGCAGTGTCTGAAGCAACCATGGTCTTCGGTGTTGTGAAACCAGAGACCTTTATTTAAACACAATTTATAGAGCTTCTGACCCCGGAGACAGCACCCGCCCTGCCTGGCAGCACGTTAAGCCCCAAACCCAACTGACCCATCAACCAGATGATCACACGCTGATCACACGTGAGGCTGTCCAGTGAGTTCCTTGATCATGTGCTGGCCAGGTGGCTGCAGCTCCCGCCTCTCCTGCTCAGCCCCCCATCTGCCGAGGGGACATTCTTTGCTACTGACCTTAGGCTGACCTCCACAGGTGGTGACTTGTGTCTGGGGCCAGGGCACTGCTCTTTCCTAGACCCTTTCCTGGGAAAGCACTGCAGGAGCAAGCATACCCTGGAGAACAACCTTGTCCATGTTCCTGGGACCAATGACAGGGTCCCTTCTGTGTGAGAACGTGACATGCCAGCAGCAGGGCCATGGCTGCCCTTCGTACTCGGAGGTCCTTTCTGCCTGAGTAGCTGATAGACTCAAACTTCTGACTCTGAGGACACCTATTGCTCTGGATAGGCCAGAGGGGGCTCTTAGGCTGTTGTGATGTCACCTCAGTGTCCAGTGGAGACCAGGCAGAAAACACCCATGGTTTGGATGTTGGTTGTGTTGGCCTTTCTGCCTTGGGACCTGGCAGACCAGCAGGAGGCCCATGGCCTGAATGTTGTTAGTGAGGTCACTGCTGTGCCAGTCCCTGATAGGCCAGCAGCAGGGACATGGCCTGGATATTAATAGTGAGGTCACTGCTGTGCCTAATCCTGATAGGCCAAAAGCAGGGATATGGCTCTGATGGTGACAGTGAGGTCACATCCTTCACTGTAGACCTGATGCTATGAGGAAGCTCTGGGTTGCTGAGGTTTCTTGTGATGTCACCTCTGTCCCTGCTGCTGATAGGCCAGAGCCAGCTGAAGGTTCCAGGGCACATTGTGAGGTCACTGCTGGCCCCGTGCGGGATTGGCCAGCAGCAGAACCAGCCCCAGCCAAGGCCCTATGAGGTCCCCTCAGTGTGAGCAGCTGATCAGAGGACAGGGCTGTGACATGGACTGTGAGGACGCGTCTGTCTGTGCACAGGACAGGCTGGAAATGTGCTGTCTGTGCAGGGCTGTCCCCAGAGCGAGTCCTGGAGATGGAGAAGGAGCAGCAGCCGAATGGCTGCTCCTCGTCCATGGATGGGATCCATGGAGTGCAGGAGCGCACGAGGGAGTTGAGCGGTGGGGCTGGAGGGAGAGGTGGGCAGCAGGAATGGGACTTGCACGGAGAGCACGAGGATGGTAGGGAAGGACCTGGGCCAAGATCGCCAGGCAGGAGCTTCTCCAGCGAGGGGACACGTATTCCTGGCCATGGACATTTCCTCTCACACAAAGCAGACCAACGGGCACTCTCTCCTGTACCTAACACTGGTTCAGGAAGAACAAGGAGCCACTGAAGATGTCTATGGGCCTTGACAGCCTTTGATGCAGCCACCCAGAGGTCCTCATTAGCCCGTTACCTGTTCATCTCATGTGGTGGAATGAAGAGGAGTTCAGGGGAGGAGAGTTAGAAGGGTTTGAGAGTGCAGGGCCTGGAGCAGAGACATGGCAGGATGAGGATGCCTCCCACTTATGCAGCACCCTGGATGTAGACAGGATGGGCTTTCCCTACAGCCAGTGCTGGAATGTCTTTGTTTGGGTACAGGACAGAAACGCAGGTTGCCCTGGGGCACTTGCCCAGCAATCACTCCAAGGGGATATGGTTTTCCTGTAGGTGATCTGCTGTATCTGCTAGAGATATGTGGTTGTGCTGGACACCCCAGGCATCAGACAAGGCCCTCCCAGCACTTTTCTGTGACATCAAATCAGGACTCTGCATTGAATTACAAGAGCTGTTGGTTAATCCTGCAATCTTCCCATACCTCAGCTTCATGGGGAGTGTCGCTGTTGTCATAGTTGGCATCTGGGGTCATTTCAGATGGCCAAGATGGCCAATTCCCCAACTCGTGCTCTAGGATGATGCAGGTCTCCTAGTAGCTCCATCAGAGCAAGCAGACACTGACACTTGGACCTCCTCAGTCTCTTCTGCTGTCACCAGGTGTTTCTGTGGGAACTGCTGACTCTCACCCTGCTTCTCCAGTGACTGTGGTGGAGCTTTGACAAGGACCTCGTGTGCAGATCTCTGTGCTCTGCTCGCTTCAGTTTTGGCAAGGGAAATCCCACCATTGCTGTATTTGTGGAGTTTAGAGGAGGGATCCGAATACAAGTTCAGATCCAGGCCTAGATGGGTACTGCCCAGATTGATATTTCTGAATCAGCACCTGGACCATGTGTCAATTAACTCCCTATTTGTCCACTCCTCGGTCTCCTGTCTAGTTAAGGGATGTGAAATGAGGCTTCCAGAGTGGGGTATTTCCAACTTTCATAGATAGTCATCCTTTGATGCAATAAATTACCATGTTGGAATAATCTCTCTCCAATCATTAGCAAAGGACAACAGATGATTATTTTAGTTTATTGAAGTGAACATTCCCCAGGAGGAGGGAGCACAAGGGACAGAGAAATTGGTGAGTTCAGCTGGGCCTCTGCTCCTGAGCGGGGCCAGGCTCCTGGGACGGAGGTAGCTCGTGGCAGCCGGGCAGCACTGCCCAGAGACAGCCGAGTGCAGGAGCAGCTCCTGTGCCAAGAGCAGCAGGGCTGCGGGCACTGCCTGCTGCTGCGGACAGCAGAGGAGAGAGGACAGAGAGGGATGAATGGTGGTTTGGAGCAAGGGGAACAGAGCAGAACTCAGTGCATGGCAAAATCTTCACAGCCGTTTACATGGTGAGTGTCTGCCTGCAGGCAATGCTGTTGAGCTTTCTGGAGGGGACTTCTGCTCTCAGTCCATGTCATTATGCCTTGGGTTTTTAATAGTCTCTCTCCTGGATTATTCAGGGCAGAGCAGGCTGAGGAGATGCTGCAGGGCAGGCGTTCCCTGCCACTGTCACAGGGACAGAGCATCCTGCTTCCTTCTCGCAGGGATGTTGCAGGGGGTGAAGGCAGGGAGTGCAGCCAGGTCTGTTCTTCAGAGCAGTGTCCCTGCGCCTGCTGTGTGCCCGGGGCAGTGACTCTGCAGCCTGCGAGGGGCAGCGCTCAGCCTGCCTGGGGAGCTCCCCATGGGCCTCCAGGGAGAAGCTCTGCGTGAGAGGAGAGATACCTGGCAGGGATTAGGGCAGTGAGGGAGTAAGAGGTCTGTGAGAAACCTCAGCAAGCCGCTTCATCTCCACCTTAGATTACAGATAGCATCACCATCATCATTGTGGCTTTGGAGGACTTTATGTCACCTAGTCGTTACAACCTGCAGCCACAGAGCCAGGAGGTTTCTGTAGGGCAGAGCTGAACACATGGAGGGTGATACGGGATCTGTGGGCTGTGGCAGGGACAAGACACAGGGACAGAGGAAGAGCTGCCGGCAGGGACAGCTCCAGGCAGCAGAGATGGGCAGGGAAGGGGCAGGAAGTGCAGGGCAGGAGCTGCCTCCTCTGCAGCCAGACCTCCATCCATATCCAGGGGCATCTCTCCTGCCACGGGCCCATTTCCTGCTGCCCCACCAAGGGGCTCAGCGTCACTGCTCTGTACTGTCACCATCTGCGAGGTGACATGCCCAGCTGCGTACGGTGAAGGCTTTCCAGGATGTCTCTCTGTGCCTCTCCTTGCCTGCCTTGGTAGCAGCGTCATGGTCTTGCTCCTTGTTTCCCCTCCTGTCCAGGATGCTCCTGTTCCTGCTTTAGGCTTTCTGGGGTTGGGTGTTTTCAGCTGAAGTTCAGGCGCTGATGTTGCAAGCTGTGGAACAGAGGGGTCTGCAGGGAAGGAGCTTTTCCATCCCCCTTCTGTCCTGTGCAGCTCCATGAAATGCAGTGCACAGGGCTGGGAAATGAGCTGTATCTCCCTTAAGGAGAGCCCATCCTCACTGCTAAGAGAGACCCGTGAGGAAGCTGCAGAGATGCTGAGGGTATGGAGGTGTTGGGGAGAATCTGTCTATGGGCAGCTGAAAAGAGCCCTGCGTGCTCTTGGCAAGAAGGGGAGTGAGGAGACTCTCTTAGGTGTATGGGGAAAGGGCGAGAAATTGAAAATCTGCATTGTGAAATGGGACTCCTCTGCCCTCTGCAAGGTCTGATCTCCTGTTAGGAGAGTAGAGGAGTGTGATCATCCTCCATCATAGAACAGCTGGGAAATAGTCTAAGAGACAAATGAGATGTCCCTAATCTGCACATAATGACAGTGGATGATTTCCTCTCTGGACTCAGTAGAAATGCCAAAGAGGTCTATTTTGAAGCACACTCCCCAGGGATGACAAGCACAACTCCAATCAAATAAAAAATATTGAACAACTCCATGAAACTCTGTTCCTCAAACCACCCTCTTTATATTTGGGAGGGAAGATGCTGAAGGGCTCGTTGATGTGTTGAGGGGACTTCACCTGACAGAAATGGTGAATGGTCAAGCTCATCACCTCTGTTCCCTGATTCCCAGTGCTGTACAGCAGGACAGACCCCCTGGCGTCCAGCGGCTGAGGTCCCTGCCCCTCGCAGCACACTCAGCCAGTGCAAAGCAGAACTCAAGCAAAGTACTGAGAAAAAGATCCTCTCAGGAAAGACAGAGGCAGTGTGAGAGTGCATAGGGGGAGGATGTATGAAAAATGAGCAACTAGAGAGTTTTTTTTTCTTTGAAAACTTAAATACTAACTTCTCAATGTCTTATCTTTTTGGACAGTGCCCAAAGACTGGGGGCAAAATGCCCAACAGCAGCTCCTTCAACGAGTTCCTCCTCCTGCCATTCTCAGACACACGGGAGCTGCAGCTCTTGCACTTCTCGCTCTTCCTGGCCATCTACCTGGCTGCCCTCCTGGCCAACGGCCTCATCATCACAGCCGTAGCCTGTGACCACCGCCTCCACACCCCCATGTACTTCTTCCTCCTCAACCTCTCCCTCCTCGACCTTGGCTGCATCTCCACCATTGTCCCCAAATCCATGGCCAATTCCTTCTGGGACACCAGGGCCATTTCCTACTGGGGATGTGCTGCACAGGTCTTAACTTTTAACTTTTTAATGTCAGCAGAGTTTTCTCTCCTCACAGTCATGGCCAATGACCGCTACGTTGCCATCTGCAGACCCCTGCACTATGGAACCCTCCTGGACAGCAGAGCTTGTGTCAAAATGACAGCAGCTGCCTGGACCAGTGGCTTTCTCTATGCTCTCCTGCACACCGGGAACACATTCTCAATTCCACTCTGCCAAGGCAGTGTGGTGGAGCAGTTCTTCTGTGAGATCCCCCAGATCCTTAAGCTCTCCTGCTCAGACTCCTACCTCAGGGAAGTTGGGTTTCTGGTGGTTAGTGTCTGCTTAGTCTTTGGGTGTTTCATTTACATTGTGGTGTCCTACGTGCAGATCTTCAGAGCTGTGCTGAGGATCCCGTCAGAGCAGGGCCGGCACAAAGCCTTTTCCATGTGCCTCCCGCACCTGGCCGTGGTCTCCCTGTTTGTTAGCACTGCATTTTTTGCCTACCTGAAGCCCCCCTCCATCTCCTTCGCAACTCTAGATCTGGTGTTGGCTGTTCTGTACTCGGTGGTGCCTCCAGCAGTAAACCCCCTCATCTACAGCATGAGGAACAAGGAGTTCAAGGATGCCATTAGGAAAGTGATTTCATGGACATTTTTCAGCAGTGGTAAAATTGCCACTTCTCTCCACAAATGACTTTTTCTGTATCGCAACCAGATTGAGCACTGTTTCGTCATGTTATTTTTACTCTGTCTTTCATTAGTAGTAATAATGGTTATCATGTTGCTATACAAGTTCTTCGATTCATGGTATTTATTCTGAGACCGCTCTGTCTCACCTAGTCCATTAAATTGTGTCAAATGCTGGATCAGGACAGGCTCCCCCACTGACTCCTATGTAATAGAAAAGGTTCTGCTCAGTGCACTGCCTGAAGGCTGGACTTTCTTCAAAGCTGGTGTCAGTAATAAGTCCAAGAAACTGCAAACCAGAAGGGCCTGCTGAGCTGCTTGCTCCATGGGTTCAGCATCAAAAACTCATCATCTTGTAATGATCTCTACAGAGATCAAGGGGTGGATTTGGGAAGCACTTATCAGTGTCCAGGTATAGTGTAGAGGTTGAATGGTGCTGCATTTACATGGCCAGAGTTGTGACACATGTTAAAGCACAGTGTGAGATTCCTGTCTTTCTGGAGGGGAAGCTGGAGATGCCAGGAGAGCAGTGAATGGAGCCTCACAAGGGGAGAGGTCCTGTAAGGTGGAGGCACCTAAAGGTAACACACTAAACCCAGGTTTTTGGGGGCAAGGCAGACCTCAGGATCTAGAGGTGCACCTGGACACAGCCAGTACCCTCAGAAATGTCCGTAGTTCCTCCCAGCACCTGACACATCCTCAGACTCCTGGGGGGAATCGTGGCCACACCCCCCTTTGGTTGAGTCTGCTTCCCTCCCTGAGCAGAACAGCAACAGTGGAGACACTTCCTGATCCCTGTGTGCTCAACTGCCCCTTTGCTCCGGGAAGCAGCACCGTGAGCTCAGGGTCTTGCTGGGAGAACAGGGAAGGGAATGGTGGGAACAGGCAACGGAATCAGAGGAGGGATTGTCTGAAATGACAAGGAAGTGGAACTGAATGTGAAGGGGTCTTGGAGAGAAAAATGCTGACATCGACTCCAAGACAATACTGGTGCACTACAGCAAGCTCCAAGACAATACTCAGGGTGTGGGTATGAGAGCCAGACAACCCTGCTGTGCTGGCCCACCCCATGGCCTGGGAAGCAGATGAAGAAGGATCAATGCTGTCCATCCTCTTAGCTCATAGGGGCATCAACCCTCCTGAAGGATGGCACCAAATATAAGGCTAAGACCCCTTTCAGAGACCTATACTGAAGGAAGCAGGACCCAGGAGACACATCACTTTGCTGCTTTCTCTGAGGTGGTTTGTGAGGTAAAGGTGCTGACATGGGGACGAGGGCACTGCTGCCTCCTCAGCCCTCTCCCAGCTCCTGGGAACTCATTGCAGGAGCCAGCCAGTCCCTGAGAACAACTATTCCCACAACTTTGCAGCCAGTGCTGGCAGGCTGTGTGCACGTGGGGTGCCCTTTGAGCCACACACTTGTTCACATTGCTTAAAGGAGACTGTACCCACCTCCTCACCATACCTGGGTGCTTGGTAACTCCCACTGTGGTCTCACCCTTGTCACCTACAAGCTTGAACTCAGGCCCTAGCCCTCATGTTCAAAGAGCTCCACACAGCTGAGCTGCCCCTTCACACTAAGGGCCGCCCCTTTGCTCATCTTCCTCCGCACACTCCTGAAGATCTCCTACCCTGCTACTGTATGAGATGTAGAATCATGTGTGAGATTCCACCACACCTCAGCAATATTTCTCAGTCAGATGGGCACCTTCATCTGCTCCTCTCTCTGCCCCAAGCTTTATGCACTTGTGCATGTTTCTATTGCAAAGCCTCAGCTGTGGTGCCGAGAACAGGTTGGTGATGGTGAGACTTGTTCTACACCAAGGGCCAGGACACAGTGTTTCTGGTGCCTGCACTTCGGAGCATGGGCATGCTGTCATAGAGAGCAGGTGGCAACGTGATGGTGAGAGAGGGGTCCCTCTAAGAGAGCAAAGCCTGCAGAGCCCAGGGCCAGGGGGAAACAGAGCTGGGTTGCCCAGCCCTGGCAGGAGAGGGTTTTGCTGCCTGAGCTCCCTCTGCAGCACCTTGGTGCCTGGGACAGAGCTGAACTGATCTCCCTGAAGGACAATGCACCAGTGAAGAAGGTCCTGGCTTGGACTGCCATCCAGTCACCCTGTGAACATCACTAACATTGTCCTTGATCCTTTCATCCAATGGTGGAAAGGGGTCTCTGCTCTAGTAGCCTCACCCTTAAAATCTTGTAGCTCTCCTTCTCCAGAAACTCTTCACACCCTTACATGACGGAAATGGGCTAACGATGACCTCCGTGTGGTAAATCACAGCCTGCCCAGGTCCAGGGACTTCTTCAGTGGCACCTTATCCTTCCTGGAGCGGGGTTCACTTCTGTCACAGGCCCAAGGTGCCTTTAATTACTCCTAGGAGGCAAATCCCTCTCCTGTTTCTCCCTGGCCTTGGGCATTCCAGACTTTTCTGTCTTTCTGGGAACCTCCTTTCAGCATAGCCCTGACAAGTGCTCTCTACACGAGCGAGTCACTGTTGTCAAGTGGGGCCATTGCACACACGGTGTCCTTGGCTCTTGGTAACAGGTTTATCCATTGCAGATGTCTTCTTTATGCCACAGCTGAGCCTCTCCACTCCAATATCGTACACAAGTGCATGCAGGCTGGGGCACAGAGGAGAGCAGATGGAGAGGCACAAGCTGTCACTGCACGGAAACACAGTTGGAATAATTGAGATGCTTTGAGACCACTCACATGACAAGAGGGCTGTGATGGCAGCGGACAAGCTCCGCAGGAAGAAAGGTTAGGGGGCAAGAGCAGGATGGTGTGGATGTCCTTGATGTGAAGGGACAGCTCAGATGGAAGGAGCTCTTGCATGGGATGGATCAAGGTCTGGGCGAGAGCTTGCATAGGCTCCCTCCCCATGGGGGAATCCTGCAATCTGAAGGGTGGTGGAGCTTAGGAAAGCCAGCAGGTCTTTAAGGAGCACAGCCAGCCAGCACAAGGATGGAATATCCCGATGCTCATTAAAACTAGAAGACACCTTGGGAGATCAGCTTGGCTATGCAGGATAGTATTGCCTACTTTGTAGTGATGGTGTTCCAATAAGGACAAAAACCAGGTCCTGCCCTTAGGACAGACCAACCCTTGCAGTGATATGGACTGGGGAATGTCCGGCTGGGCAGCAGTTCTTTGGAGAAGGACCTTTGTGGGCAGCAAGCTGCATGTGAGCCAGCAACATGCTCTGGAGGCCACTGTGTCCTGGACTGCATGAACTGGAGTCCCCCTACTCTGTACTCATTAGAGTACCTCTAGATACTGCATTCAGTTGGGGCTCTCTGCTCATCACGTGAAGTGAGTTCAGTGTCAGGCCTCCAAGGTGGCTGGGGGCTGGAGTACCACTTACTGCCCTGTGAGGAGAGGGTTTGTGTTTGTTCAGTGCAAAGAAGTTAAGGCTTCTACCGATGTTTTTTTTTTTTCTTTATTTTTCTTTTTTGCCTATGGGTCAGTACCTGACCTGGCTGCCCCAGAGTCAGGCCCTTCTGCTCGGGTGAGGTTGCTTTTACAGGCCTGGTCAGCACATGGCCTGCATGGAGAAGCTGAGGACCATGAGCTTCTTTAGCCTGCTGAAGTGCTACAGCTAATGGGAAGAGAGCAGGAGCCTGTGACTGCCTGCAGGGTGGCTTCAGGAACAATGGAAGTTGTTCTGGTAGTGGGAAAGAAATTGCGAATGAGAAAGAGCCACAAACTGCTTATTAAGGTACAGACTTGATTTGAAGAAAAGAGAAATGTTATTTAAGAGCAGTTCTGTGGTGCAAGAGGTGACCTGGAGGGGACCTGAGATCAACTCATGCCTTATTGCTTCAAAGAAGAGTCACCAAGGACAGAGAGACATGGGAAAAGCTGGAGAGATGCTGGGGTGAGAACAAGGTGGGGAAGCAGCCTGGGTGTCTACAAGCTGCAGGGAAAAAGGCACAGGCATGGGAAAATGTGGGACAGCCCAAAGAGGAGACAGCCGAGAGCAGTGCCACAACCAAAAACCTCCTCAAGAACTAGGTCTGTGTCCTCTTGGTCATGGTTGGTGTCTCTGCCATTGAGGCCTAGGAGAAGAAACTTCTTCCTTCTGGCTACAGGGCCTCCTTGCCTGCTTTCCCTCAGGCACACAAGAGGTCCTGGATCAGTGTCCTGCCCTAGGCCTTGAACACTCCCACCCACACACTGCTCCAACCAAAAGCCTTGGGCAAAGCATGGTGGAAAGGATGTCCCTACTCAGGGACTGGGCACCTCTATTTGGTCAATCTGCTTGTTAACACACATGAAGGGTTGACTTGGCATCAGAGGAACCTGCATGTTGCCTTTTCCTATCTGCAATCACAACTTCCAACTCTCTGCTCTAATCAGTCCCTGGAGAGGCTTTGCTTGGTAATGAACCACAGTGGGACCCATTAACCCTCCAAGAAACTTGGGGATGTGCTTCTGACTTGAACTTCTGGAGAAGTTTCTTCAGTCTCCTCTCAGCATTGGTGGTTCATGGGCTCAGCACCAACTACTCCCAAGGGATCAGTGAAACGCAAAACCCCTCAGGAGCCATGATTCTTGCCATGATTTTCTTCAATCTTCAACTCTGCTGTAGCTAATTGGAAGGAGTGTATTAAAATCAGACAGATCTCACTGAGCACCTGAAAAAGAAAGATAGCTGGTTTTTTTTAGCTTTCTTATTTTTTTTCCATTTTCTGAATCAGGCATGTACTTTCTCCACTTCCTAGAGTGCCTCCCAATGAAGTCTGGACATGTGTGAAAAGCAGTGTTTTTGGGAAAAGACCAATATGCAGAACCTCCCTGCCCAGCTCCCCAGTCCTGCCACTTCCCTCATCAGCCACTGGGGACTTGGATCACTCTGCTTGAAATCAAACTGTTTTTCCACTCCAGTAGCTGAATTGTTACAGCTCATGTGCACCAATTCCCACCTGAACTAGCTGCAAACATGTAAAAGTATTAAGTATGATAAAACAAAATAACCTGGATCCTATGCCAATAGGAAACAAAATCCAAACCTCAACTGTAGGTTGAATCCTGAGTTGCCTCCAAGGAGCTCCACAGCCTACCAGAAACAACCTTCCTTGAACTGCTTTTCACAACCAGATAGTAAAGGCTGGATAAACACCCGATGAAGGAGCTGGTTAAGAGACAACAAGAGTCTCCTGAAAGACTCCCTGAAACTCAAAGCAGCAAGGGAAGAGTTGAGAGGTGTCTGAATGATAAAGAGCAAGGGGAGGAGGAAGAGTAAAACCATGGAAAGTGCAGATGTGCAGATCATCTGAATCAAAGCTGACTTTCAAAAAGTCCAAGTTAATCAGACATGTGGAGATATGTGAGGAACTGGTCAAAGTGTGTCTGTGAGCGGGCAGATTCCACCCCATGACAGACCCCATCCATGCAAATGTCGCTGTCAAATGCAGTTGTCTGCATTTCCCTTTCTAGTCAATGGAGGGAAAATAAGAGGTCTTAGCCTTTTTTTATTATTATTTATTTTTTCAGATATTTTTCCTAATGACAAGCTAAGGGCCTGCAGGAGCCACCTCCAAAAATTTCAGCACCACAAGGGAACTAGCCCAGGGCATCTCCAGCAGCACCAGCCTCTCTACGTGATCAAATTGAATCCATGCCCTAAAGCAGATTATAGTCATAAGTAGGAATATTCTAAAAGAATAACAAAGATGACCTTTTCCAAAACTTCAGGCAGTCTTTAACAATTTGAAATAAAATTTCATTCTTCTAAATTGGCAGCACCATGTTCGTGCACTACTTTCACCATGGCCATGAAGTAAGGCAGGAAGCATAGGCCTAGATAAAGTTCTCAGGGGGATCTGTGTTAAGGGCTCCTTTGCTCTTTTCTGGACTATCACCTCTATCTTAATCAGCACAGTGCATGAAACCCTGCTGAGGAAGTGAAGAACAGTGAGCCTGCTTTGGTGCCTCCGGGAGGAAGACTGTCTTCTGCCACAGACTGTCCTCCACCCCACTTCTACCCAAAGAGCAGCACACAGCAGTTATCATGGAGCTGAGGCTCACCCTCATCTCAGCCTGTGCTCAGACTTCGTGCTCTTTTGTCCCACAGGACTTTGATCCTGTCTTGCCAAACACCAAACCCCTAAACAAGCCCCAACCCCAGGCAACCCTATAGCTCTGCCCAGGGCACACACTTGCCAGGGCAAGGACAGAGAAGTGACCTCTCCAGTTGCCCCTTTCAGACATTTCTCAGGCTTCACCTTGTTGGTGAAGGTTGACTGAAGCCAAGCAGGGCTGCACTTGCTAGAATCCCAGTCCCATTCAGCCATGAGCCCACATTTTCCTTCTTCATTATTTACTCTCACCGAAGCAGGAGCAGGGAGATTTGGCTTTCCCCAAACCATACTTACTTTACCGGACAATATTTATGACTTCCTCCTTTGCAACCCCTCCCTTCTTCCCCTTTCCACATGCTGCCTTACTGACTTGAAGACCACATGCCAGTTCCCTCTTTAGTCAAGCTGGGCTCCAGCGATGTTTCCTAATTTTACCAACTGTTTGTATGGAGCATTCTTCTTCTTGACAGATGCTTACTTAATGGCTGCCTTTCCTGAGGTCCTCCACCCTTCAGAGCTGCTTGGAGCTGCTCTCCTCAGAGTGGGGAACCTGGGGCCTTGGCCCCCAACAAGAACATGGTCACCATGGGGACCACCCGCTCACAATGGCCTTATGGGCAGACTACCACTGCCATCACAAAGCCCTGGTGGTTTCCATGGGGACCCTATAATCATGCCCTGCTGGACACCATGGCAGACCCCATCATGATGCCTTTGTGGGGACTATGGAGGTCCCAACATGATTCCTTGGTGGAGACCATGGAGAAAGACGCCATCACAATGTCTTGGTGAAAACCATGGGGATCTCATCATGAGGTCTTTCTAGAGATCCATAGTAAAGATCTACACAAGGCCACCTCTGTTGCTCTGCCCACTAATCCTCATCCCTACAATCCTGACAGGCTCTCTGTCCGTCCCTAAGCAGAGCTCCCTGCCATCCCACTGCTCTCTCCAGGGTTTCCTTTTTCTACACCTCCTGACATTTCCCTGCCATCCCAGGCCATCAATTCCTCACTCTTGCTGGAGTCTTCTCCCCTGAGTCACTCCCAGTTTAAGGCTCTCCTCACCGGCTTGGCCGCCTGGTTGATGACCATCGGGCCGGCAGATGGGAAGAGTCTCCATTGAAAGGAAATGTGACAACCTTCAGCCTTGCTGCCCTGCTGTGGGCTCAGCTCCAGGTCCTCCTCCAGCTCCTACTGAAAAAATAAGGTGAAAGAGAAGAGAAAAAAAAGGGAGGGGAGAGCGGGAAAGACCCGTGCTATTTGTCCTCTCCAATTTCATCTTGTAATAAGCTGGTATGAGGGTACATGAAAGCAATATGAATTATAGTATAGGAAATGCAGAATAAAATCATGAATATTTAGGACATGTTTCTCCTTTTTGCATCAGTGCATGCCCAGATGTGCAGGGATGCTGCTGCTGGAGGCATGTTCTGTGCATCACTGCTCTGTGACAGAGCAAAGGCCACCACAATGGCACTGGCTGAAGACTCCAAAGCACATGGACAGACCAGCAGGTTGTGAGGAAGCTCCAAAAGTGCCTTTGCCCACTCTGCCTGTTGACGGCACCAGCAGCACCTTTTCTGGCTCCATCAGGCCACCAGGCAGGGGAAAGGGGACCCAAAGGCCGTGCCAGTGCGTAGGGACCATGGGTGTATGTGTGCAGGTGCTGTAGGTGGGCACATGGAGCATTTGTGACTGTCACACCTGCCTAGCCTGAGGGATGGGGCAGGATGGCAGATTTCTTGAAGCAATCTCTAGGAAAGCGAAGGTGCTGCTGAAGAAGTCCCTAGGCCTTGGTAGCCAGTGCTCCATCCACTCTGAGGCCCTCATTAGCCCAGGCCTTGTTCATATCATCTGGCAGGGGGAGCAGAAATTCAGGAGAGGAGAGCTAGAAGGGTTTGAGAGGGCAGAGACTGGAGTAGAGACATGGCGGGGTGAGGATGCCTCCCATTTATGCAGCACCCTGGATGTAGACGGGATGGGCTTTCCCTACAGCCAGTGCTGGAATGTCTGTGTTTGGCTACAGCATGGAAATGCAGGATGCCCTGGGGCCCTTGCCCAGCAGTCACTCCAAGGGGCATGATTTTCCTGCAGGTGCCCTGCTGCATTTGCTAGAGACACGTGGTTGTGCGGGACACCCCAAGCGTCTGACAAGGCCCTGCCAGCACTTTTCTGTGCCATCAAATCAAGTATCCACACTGAATTACCAGAGCTGCTGCTTCATGCCAGAACCTTTCTACGCCTCATCTTCATAGTTCCTGGGGCTGCCATTGTATTTGGCATCTGGGGTCATCTCAGATGAGCAATGCAGTTCCCCCTTGGCCCCCACCCTGATCCTCTAGGATGATGCAGGTCTCCCAGGAGCCGCATCAGAGCAGGTGGGCACTGGCACAGGCCTTGGACCTCCTCAGTCTTTTGGACTGTCACCAGAGAGTGTTTGTGTGTGATCAACTGACTCTCATGCTCCATCTCCAGTGACTGCAATTGCAGCCTAGACAAGGAGCTCTCTTGCAGACCTCTGTGTTGTGCTCACTTCAGCTGTGGCAAGGGGAATCACACAACCTGCCTGTGGAGCTCACAGGAGTTTATGAATCCCACTTCATGCCAGGGGCTTCTAGATCAGCATGAGATGCCCAGACTGACACATCTGAGTTAATTCCTGAACCAGGTGTCAAGGAGCTCCCTTCTTGTCCTAACTAGGTGTCCTGCCTGGTTCAGAGATAAGAATCAGGGGTTCCACAGGAGCAAATTTCCATCTCTCACAGGTAGTGATCCTCTGATGAAAGAACTTGCAATGTTGGAAATAGTTCCTCTCCCCTTGTTGCAGATAGTTAGGGTCTGGCGGCCGGAAGATATCGTGCTGTACGGAAAGATAGGGCCCCTAATAGCCAATAGTGTTAGTTTATGATGTAAGCAGACGGATGTGACGTCATAAACCTTAGCTATATAACACCTTGTTACCCATCAATAAACGCCATTTGCCGTCCACCACATTGGTGTCAGCGAGCTGATGGCCCAAGCGGCCTGGGGTGGTCGCCGTGCCGTTCCTGAACCAGGTCGCCGCGCCACTTGAACGGCAACAAGTGGTGCCAAAACCCGGGAATCATCGGCTGGACGGGTGAACGGCGGCCGGAGCAAGTGGACCAGCCCGGCGGAGATGACGTTACCAGAGCAACAAGGAGGATGGAAGCCCTTGTGAAGGTCGTATCGCAATTACATAAATATTGGGGGATTGATTGTAAGCCAAAAGATTTTACTCTCGCTGTTGCAAGGCTTTTAAAAATTAAGGTTATAGACCAGCCGGTGGATATTCTCAAGTCCCTGAAGCGTGTCCCTGAAGTGTGGGACAAATGTACTAAGGCGTTAGCTGAGGAGATGATGTCTTCGGGTTGTGGAAAAAACCTTAAGGCTTGGGGAAAAGCTGTAGAAGCCTTGCAGAAAGCTATAAAAGAGCAGGAGACCTGGGTAGCGGTAAGGGACTATTTGTTGGCCACCCTGAAAATGGGAGTTGGGGCGGCCACACAGACTTTGCATCCCCCAGATGATGGCGATTCTGCTGAGCCTAAAGGTCTGCAAGAGGGCGACACATCCCCTCCATCCCCGAACCCCGTCCCGCTT
Organism: Tinamus guttatus; assembly: GCF_059628265.1. Classification (NCBI taxonomy): domain Eukaryota; kingdom Metazoa; phylum Chordata; class Aves; order Tinamiformes; family Tinamidae; genus Tinamus; species Tinamus guttatus. Next base: position 410,316 of record NW_028289194.1, on the reverse strand, counting down.
ACAGAGGAGCAGAAACAGCCGAAATCTGTTTGGAGCGAGCTAGCCGAGGAAGCTAGGAACATTGAAAAGAAGTCAGAGCTTGGGGACGTCTGGGCCAGGCCACCACCCTATGCCCCTCAACATGGCGCCGAGCCGCAAGGGGAAGGGCCGGGCGAGGATGCTCCCGGCGGGAACAGGGAGGAACCGTTAGAACTTACAAGCACGAGGGAGGCGCTGAGGACCAATGGGGGTGACCGGACAGGTGAGGGAGGCCCGAGCGAGGCGCTGAGGACCGATCAGAGCGGCCATTTCACAAAACGCCTCTGTGAGTAGGAGGCGGGGCGAGCCAAGGAGGGGGGAACAGCCCGCCCGGAACGGAAGTAGGCGGGACGGAAGTAGGCGGGGCCAGAGCCCAACGAAAAAGTACCGGAGCCCGGAAATGACCAGTCAGTCTAGTCAGGACGAGTGGGTCACAACTGATTCAAACTTAAGGAAGGAGAAAAAGAAGGTAAACAGAGCTAAGAGCCAAAATATTCCCATCCGAATTAAAGAAAAACCACGAAGGGAAGAAACCCCTCTTACGGACTGGAAGGAAATAAAGATCGCATGTGCCGAGTGGGCCCCATCAGCCACACTAGCGTTCCTGGTCTGGGTGACGGAGGCGGGACAGAGGGTCCACTCGCTGATAAAATCTAAGGATGTACAAGCGATTGTTAAAGCAATTGCGGATAAAGGGATTAATTCTGCCATGGTCTCAACCCTCATAGATGGTATCTTCGGGGGGGACGATATGCTCCCGTTCGATATAAAACAAAGTTGTAGGCTGATCTTTGATGGAGCAGGGATGATCGTTTTCAAACAAGAATGGGAAGACAACTGTACGAGGTATTTAGCCCAGGTAACTGGGGCAGATCATCCATTACACGGCTTCAGCCTGCAGCGGTTAATGGGTACAGACCCAACAATGATCACCCCCCAGGCACAGGCCCATGGCATGCGGGCCCATGAGGTTATGACAACTACTCGTGCGGCCAGAGAAGCTATTCGCACAGCCTGTAGAGTTGTTGCCAGACCATCGCCATGGTCCACAATAAAGCAAAGTGAAAGTGAGAGCTTTACACAATTTGTAGATCGTCTCCAGGCAGCGGTCGACTCTTCATCCCTGCCCATGGAGGCAAAAGGCCCGGTCGTAGCGGAATGTTTACGCCAACAATGCAATTCGGCAACCAAAGAAATCGTGCGATCATTGCCGGCAGGGGCAAGTATTGCAGACATGATTAAGCATGTTTTAAAGGAAGAGCATCTGACCCCAATTCAGGTGGCTGTTCACACCGCAATAGCCAACGTAATGGCAGGTTCTAAATGTGGCCAGGCAGGCCACGTTGCAGTAAACTGCCCTTGGCTGGGGGACTCGCTGGCAGCGCTCCCCCCACGCCAAGATCGACCCAAAGGTCACTGTCAGGAAAGATGGCAGAGTCAAGTGGTGCCCGCTTAAGTCTATTAAACCAGACCTTCAAGACAAAACTAATGAAAATTGTGAGTTTCTGTTCACAGGACCGGATCATCGGACGCCCCCGTAACCCGTACGCCCCGGTGACAAGCGTCCCGCCCAAGCCTGTGAGTTCCACGCCGACGGAATCCAGAAAACAACAAAACAGCCTCTGCAAGAGGGGGCCGCGATGCCTTTGCGTTATCTTAATTTTGCAGCTTGTTACTATAGGACAAGTAGAGTCACATCAGCCCTCTAAATGGGTACTTGAACAGATAGAACAATCTCGAGTAATTAGTACAAAAGTAACTACAGGGTCACCAGTGTTCAGTGCCATGCCTTGCCAACCAGCACCCATTGAACCCTGTTCCAAACGCAGCTGGTACGAAAACTTGTTCACCGGTTCGCTGTGGTTAACCACCCTGATATCCACCTTGATAGGGCCAATCACAATGATCATGATGATGCTAATCTTGGACCCTGTATATTGAATAAGCTCATGCCGTTTTTCAAGAGTCGGCTAGAGAAGGTTAACATCATTTTAGTAGAACGCCGACAATGGCTTTGAGAATATATCCACTCAGTATTATCCCCAAGTTATCCCAAGGTGCACCCTATTTCTATACCGTGGTATTACCTGTCATCCCCTACCTTCTACGTGCCTTCTTCTTTGTGCCTTATGTTTTTATGTCAAGTTTATGATATATAATCTTAAGATCGTTATAAGCTGTAAGAATAGAATAATAAGAGTAAGTAAGAGTAACATAATAATAAGAGTAAGTAATAAGGATAAGGTAATAATGACAATAGGTAAGAGTAAGATAATAATAAGATAGCAATAAGAATAATAATGAGAATAAGTAATTAGATAAGAATAAGTAAGAATAAGATAGTCATATTTTAGCTAGTTTTGTTATGCATAGGGAGGGGGGAAATGTTGCAGATTACTACACTGTTACAGATAGTTAGGGTCCGGCGGCCGGAAGATATCGTGCTGTACGGAAAGGTAGAGCCCCTAATAGCCAATAGTGTTAGTTTATGATGTAAGCAGACGGATGTGACGTTGTAAACCTTAGCTATATAACACCTTGCTACCCATCAATAAACGCCATTTGCCGTCTACCACACTGGTGTCAGTGCTGATGGCCCGAGCGGCCTGGGGGTGGTCGCCGTGCCGTTCCTGAACCAGGTCGCCACGCCGCTTGAATGGCAACAGATGGGCCCAAAATTGAACACAGTGTTTGAGGTGCGGCATCACCAGCATCAAGTACAGGGGGACAGTGCAGGTCAGCCTGCTTTTCCCATGCCCAGGAATAACGCATCCCCTCTCTGGAGGAGCTCCTTCCTGGCTATCTTGACCCAGGGCTCCTTCCCCACCAGCCTTGTGCTCTCCATGCGGGTCCCGTCCCTGCCTCCCAGCTCTCCCTCCAGCCTCACCACTCACCTCACTCGTGCACTCTTGCACACTGGAATTCCTTTCCATGGATGAGGAGCAGGCATCCGCCTGCTGCTCCTTCTCCATCTTCAGGAACCTCTCTGAGGACCTCTCACATGGGCACCAAGGGCAGTTGCTCCCTGCTGGTTGCGCCGCTCTCCTCAGAGTGAAGACCCCAGCAGGGACACGGTCACCTTGGGGACTGCCCCATCACAGTGGCCTGTGGGCACGATGCCACCCCCATCACAAAGCCCTGGGAGTCGCCATGGGGACACCAGGCACCGCGTCGTTTCCTCCTCTCCCCACTCCTGAGCAGGTCCCTGGGGCGCAGGACGAGTTGTCCTCTCCACAGCGCTGTGCTCCACAGGCCTTGCAGAGGCTGCCCCTCGTCAGGCACTCCATAGCAGACACCCACCATGAGGCCACCCTGTTGCTCTGCCCCCCATCCTCGCCCTTGTGCTCTCGATTGCCTCTTGGTTCACCCCAGGGCAGAGCTCCCTGCATCCCACTGCTCCCTCCCTGAGCTTCTCTTTCCCACATCACCCCGTGTCTATTCGTTGCCATCCCAGGCCATCACTTCCTCATTCTTTTTGGAGTCCTCCTCCTCCCCGAGTTGCTCCCACTTTGAGGCTCTCCTCACCAGCGTGGCCCCCTGCTCGACCATCAGGTCTGCACATGGGAACAGCTGCGTTTTACACCCCCTCAGCCCCATTTGACACCAACCCCCAACCGGCCTCCATGAAAAGACAAAACACTTGGGACACTCGTGCTTAGGTTCCCGACATGGGCTTGTTTCTGCCCACACTCATTTACCACCCCTGAAATTCTTGCCCTGTGGGTGCAGCCTTGAGTGGTAAGAGTGGAGAAGGGAGTTAAACCCGTTTATTAATTGCAATCAATACGTAAAGAAATCATTCTTGTCCCCATCTAGGTGCCCTGCCTAGCTAAGAGACATTAGCTATCGTCTTAATATGTAAGAAATCGTTATAGGTTTTATTGATACATACAGGGTTTTTAACAAGGTTCTACAGGTGGAAATGAGTGGAAAGAATACGGCAAGTGTAAGAGAATAGTTAAAGGAAGGGAAAAAAGGGGAAGCATGGGAAAATTACTAGAAGCATAGGGAAAGGTGCAAAAGTGTAGCAAATGAGCGCAAGAGTTGGAAAATAATAGAAGGCAAATATAAGCATTGGAAAAAAAATGAAATGGTGGGAAGAAGTGCAAAAGCATTGGAGAAGTGCCCAGATCATGGAAAATAGGGAAAAACATGGGTAAGGAACGATAGTGTAGGAATGTGGTCAAAAGTGCGGGAATGGTTACAAAAGTGGAAAAAGAGTGAAGTGATGGGAAAATAGGGAAAAACATGGGTAAGGAACGATAGTGTAGGAATGTGGTCAAAAGTGCGGGAATGGTTACAAAAGTGGAAAAAGAGTGAAGTGATGGGAAAAAAAAGGAAAGTGCATAAAGAACACTGAGAGCTCGGTAATATCGAGAAAGCATGGGAAAAGAAGCAGAGGTTGGGGAAAAGACAAAAGGGTAGGAAAATCTTCACAAGTGTGGGAAAATGGTCACAAGCATGGGAGGGAATATTTGTGAAAGCAAAAGGAAAAAAAGTCAAAGCATTGGAAAATTATCAAAGTAGAAGAAAATGTGGGAAAAATGTCGGAAGAAATGGCAAAGTGCAAGAATACTAGTGAAAATGAATCTGTGGGGAGAACATCCAAAGCAGGAGAAAAATAGACTGTGTGTGAAGCCTTGTGGAAGGGTCCAGGGTCCCCCACATCTCCAGCGTGCCCTTGCCCTCAGAAGGCGTCTGCCCCCAGGGAGGAGGGACGCTCCTGCCTTCTTGTCACCGCCAGGTGCCTGCAATGTGCCCCTGCTCTGCTGCCTGTTGCTGAGGGTCCCCAAGGCAGCCCCACTGTCTGCAGACCCCTCTCCTACCATGGAGCAGGCCTGCTCGCGCGGTGCCTGGAGACCCCAGCAAGGCTGCGCTTAGAGGTGAAGGTGTCACTGTCCTGGGTGAAAGTTTGATTGAGGCCAAGGGCAGGAAAGGACAAGAGACAACAAGGACAAGCAGCAGCAAAGGGAATTTCAAGAGAGTTTAAGGACAAACTAATAATAATTTTTGTAGCTGAGCAGCACTGGGACAGGAGCCAGGAGATTTTCCTGGTGAAACCACCTAGAGTAAAGTTAGCCCTTCTACAAGAGTAAAGTTAGCCCTTCCCAGAGCAACCTGGTTGCCTTCTGCCTCAAGAGGAAAGCCTGTATTCAAAAGGACAAAGCAGGGGATTTTGTGAACTCTCACTTTAGCAAGAGTATTGAAAAGGTTTCTCATAGTCTCCTTCTAGTCAAATTGTGAACTGATCTGCAGAGGATCAGTGGACTATAAGGGAGGTGGATGGAGCATCAGGTTCACTGAGAACAGTGATCAGCAGTGCAGTGCTGCCAAACGGCAGCTGGCTGTTAGTGGCATCCCTCAGTGATCAGCATGTGGGACAGGACTGCTTCAGCATAACATCAGAACAGTGAAGAAGTCCGTGGACGTGGGCAGCCTGTGATTTGGCATCCTGAGGTCACCCTTAGCCCACTTCGTCTTCATATCCTCTAGGGGTGTGAAGAGTTTCTGCAGAGGGAGTGATAGAAGGTGTTAAGGGTGCAGCGACTAGAGCAGAGACCTTGGGCTGATGTGCCTCTCCCATTTCTGAAGCACACTTGACTGGAGATAAGGAGGACTTGGCCTAAGGCAGTGGTGGCATCCAGTTGTTTGGGCGCTGTCAGGAAACCATTCCAAAGGGTCCTGGTTTTCCTATAGGTGCCTGGCTGTATCTGATATGGGATCAGACATGGGGTTGTGCTGGACACCCCAGGCAGCCCACCTGTTCCTGCAGGCCTGTTTTGGTGTCACTGAGTCAGGTGCCTGCACTGATCGACATCAAGTGCTTGCAGTGTCTGCATGTGCCTCAGCTGCCTAGTCGAGGAGCTCTGGTGGCAGTGGGCATGTGGTGTCCTTTCAGGTCACCAACTCCCTACCTGGTCCCCAACTCACACTCTTGATGGAAGTAGGTGCATGCCTTCAAGCACCTCGCTCGCTTTCAGTGTCACCATGTGCTTGTGTGTGAGCAGCTGGCTTTCCCCCTCCATCCCCAGGGATTTTAAAGGGAGCATAGAGCAGCATCTTGCTTGCACACAGCCTTGCTGTGCTCCCTTCTGCCTGCACAGGGGCAATCTCACCTCCTGGGTGCTTTTGTAGAGCACATGGGAAGAATCTGAATTCCCCTCCAGCCCAGGGCCTCCTAGGCCAGCCTGAGAGCTCAACCTAGCTTATCCGAGTCAATACCTGAAGTCTGGGAAAATGAGCCCTCTTCTTGTCCCCATCTAGGTGTCCTGCCCAGCTAAGAGATCCCAATCGGGTCTTCCAGAGTGGGACATTTCCACCTCTTGCAAATAACCATCCTCTGATGAGACCAGTTGCAATGCTGGCATTAATCTTCCTTCAGTGCTTAGACAGGGGCCGCTGTTGATTATTTCAGTCTATTCCAGTGCACATTCCCCAGGAGGAAGGAGCACGAGGGATGGAGAAATTCATGAGTTCAGCTGGGTCTCTGTTCCTGAGCAGGTGTGCCGGATGGGCTTGGGATTCAGCAATAAAAACACATCTGATGAGACAGATTTACTGACACTGATGTCTTTAATCAAAACAACATAGGTACAAGTACAAAGGAATAGGAAATGGTTACTGACTGAATAATACTTGCCAGCAGAAATATGAGACCACACATTTCTCCAAGATAGCGGAGTGGAGAGGCTGGCAGGCTCTCAATCGTAGCGGGCATTCCTGCAGGAGAAAACGTTCACCGCGATGTTGGGAGTCTCTGTCCCACCGGAGTCTCCCCTCATGTTTTATTCCCAGGGCGTCCTGTCATGTAAGACCAGTACATGCCAGGAGGATGCCCAGGGGTGGGCAAATCTCCACCTTCCTGTTATAGAATCCTTCTACGACTGTGCACGCGCACATTCCAGAAGGGGGTCTCATTCCTCAATGTGGTGGTCCCGCTTTCCTTATCCTTCTCATTCTCACATTCTCAAACTTTCTTAGACAGCATTTTGTAGTTAGGCTGGCAGCAAAGCAGCCTGAACAGCAGTTCTTATTTCTCCTGAGCTCACAAACTTCTTTGTTTGTCTGGATAACATGTAGCCACTATGTGCTTTCCATTCTTCCTCAGAGATCTGGGTGTTAAAATCTCCCTTTGTTGGTGGCCTCTGCTGAGCATTATCAAAGTTGAGTATTTTTCCTCCAGCCCCAGCCCCAGCACCGTCATTCTCACTCAGGCCAGGAGGAGGGGAGGACTTGGGAGAAACAGAGCTGGGCTGTGCAGAAAGAATGGCAGGAGCGGGCTTTACCTTGGGACCTGTGACAGAGGTGAACCAATCTCCAGGAAGGACAAGATGCCAGCGAAGAAGTCCCTTGGCCTGAGTTCACAGCCTGAGGTCATCATTGGCCCAAGTCCCGTTCATGCCATCTAGGGGTGCGAAGAGTTTCAAGAGAGGGAGAGCTAGAAGGTTTTAAGGGTGCAGAGACCTTGGTGTTATGTGCCTCTCTCATTGATCAAGTAAGCTTGGCTTAGACTGTTAGGACTTGGCTGAAGGATCCCAGTGGTGGGATCCAGACATGTGGGCACTGTTAAGAAACCTGAGTGCCCAAAACCACTTGACGGGGACACGTTTACCCTGTAGGTCACAAGGTGTATCTGCTAGAGACAAGTGGCTGTGCTGGACGCCCCAGGCATCCAGCATGGCCTATTTCTGTGTCGGTGAATCAAGTGCCTGAACAGAATGAGATGAACTATTTCAAAGTCAGTATCTGCTCGTGTCTCAGCTTCCTAGTGAGTAGAGCTCTGGTAGCAGTGGGCATCTGATGATAACATTTTAGGGACCAAAGCAATTCCCTACCTGGTCCCAACACATGCTCCAGCAGAAAGTAGATGTGGTGATCACAGCAAGCAGACACTGGCACATGCCTTCAACCACCTCTGACCCTTCCAGTGTCACCAAGGGTTTGTGTGTGTGCAGCTGACACCCATCCTGAACGACCAGTGATTGGGAGCACAGAGCAAGACCTCCCATCCAGGCATCCCTGCTGTGCTCACTTCAGCTTGGGCAAGGGGAATCCCATCTTCCATGTGTTTCTGTGGAGCTCACCACAGAATACCATGGCAGCCCAGGGTCTTCTAAACCAGCGTGAGAATCCCAAACTGGGTGACATCAATCAATACCTGAACACTGGGAAAGTGAGCTCTATTCTTGTATTTATCTATCTTGCCTAGCTAAGAGTTGGGAAGAGGGGCTTCCTGAGTGGGACATTTTCAGCTCTTCCAAGTAACCATGCTCTGATGAAACAAACTACAGTGCTGACACCAGTCTTTCCTAGTGTTTAGAGAGGGACAATCAGGGATTATTTTAGTTGACTACAGTGCACATTTCCCAGGAGGAGGGAGCACAAGGGACAGCGAAATTGGTGAGTTCAGCTGTTCCTCTGCTCCTGAGCGGGGCCAGGCTCCTGGGACGGAGGCAGCTCGTGGCAGCCTGGCAGCACTGCCCAGAGACAGCCGAGTGCAGGAGCAGCTCCTGTGCCAAGAGCAGCAGGGCTGCGGGCACTGCCTGCTGCTGCGGACAGCAGAGGAGAGAAGGCAGCGAGAGGGGAACAGCAGTGTGGAGCGGGAGGACAGAGCAGAGCTCACTGAAGGAAGAAATCTTCACAAGCCCTTGCGTGGTAAGTCTCTGTCTGCAGGGCAATGCTGCTGAGGTTCCTGGAGGGACCTTCTGAACCCATCCCACCCCATGACTGATAGGACTTGTCTCTCCTGGACTATCCAGGGCATGGCAGGAGAATGAGCTGATTCAGCTCAGGGATTCCCTGATGCACCTTCACAGGGGAGAGCATGCTGCTCCTTTCTTCCAGGTATCGCTGCAGGGGAGTCGAGTGCTGGGTGTGCACACAGGTCTCTCCAGGTTTCTGAATCAGAGCAGCATCCCTGCACCCGAGGGAGCAACCTGGGCAGTGACTCTGCTGCCTGCAAGGCTCAGTGCTGCACAGAGAAGCTCTGACAGGGCTGGCTCCCAATCAGCCAGGATCATCTTCCTGTTGACACTGTGCTGCCTCGGTCAAGTCTGCTCACCATGTTCATGTACAGGACATGTCCCAAGAGTCTTTTCAAGAGGAAGATCAAGAGAAGGGCTACTTCCAAGGGCACGAACTTTCCTCTTCCTGTCTGCACTTTCCGTTATCTCCCTAACTGCTGCAGGGAGAAAAGAGGAGTGTGTTCTGTTTTGCCAAGGAAGTGGGACTCAAGCCTTCCCTCTCAGAGATCAACAGGTCTGTGAGAAACTTTATAGAGCCTCTTCAACCCACCTTAGTCTGCAGACAGCATCAGCATCAAATTTGTGCAATTTATTCTACTTGCTCCGTAAAGTGCCTGCACAGCGATGGCCCTGGACAGTGCCCTGTCCCCAGAGGCTTGTGTAGGGCAGAACTGAGCACACAAAAGTGATGTGCTCTGTGAGCACAGACTGACAAAAATTGTTGGGGCAGAGTAAGGTGCCATCAGGGACTGCTGTGGGCAGCAGAGATGGTCAGGGAAGGAGAGGGAAGTGCCCACCATGATGGGAGGATGGATTTGGGGAAGTCACGCTCAGTCCTTCCAATGCAGACACCTTCCTCTGAGCAAGCCCTGCCACGTCTCCTCTGCCACCCAGCAGCCTCTCTGCCCTGACAGCCTTGGGGTCCAGGGTATCAGCCCACTCCACTGCAGCCAGATTCCTGGCAAAGGACAGGGGCATCCCTCCTGCTATGGGCATATTTCCTGCTGCCCAATATAGGGGCTTCAGATGCATGGCCTGCAGTGTCACCATCTGTGAGGTAGCATGCCCACATAGGTGAGGTAAGGGTGTTCCTGAGTGCCCCTCTGCCTGTCTTTCCTTTCTCCCCTTGGCAGAAGGATCGCCAAGGGGAGAACAAGGATTGCTCCTTGTTTCCCCTCCTGTTCTTCTCTTGGGCTCCCTGGGGTTGCAGAGTTTTCAGATGCAGTTCAGACACCTACCCTGCAAGCTGTGGAAGAGAGGAATATGGATGGGAGTGAGGCGACTCCAGTCCCCTCTAACCTGTGCAACTGCAGGAAATGCAGCCCAGGGATTTAGGAACTAAGCTAACTCTCCCTTAAGCACAGTCCATGTTCAATGCAACTTCGTTTGACCCTTTTGCCTGTAATGTCTTAACAGATTTGAAGAACAGACTTGGAGAGACATTGCTGCCTCCTGCCATCTCTGTGATGTCCAGGAGACCTCTGAAGAATCTGTTACTGAGACTGAGAGTATGAAAAAATGGTTTGGAAACTGCATATGGGCAGCTGAAAAGAGCCCTGCATGTTCTTGGCTAGAAGGGAAGCTTGGAGATCTCCCTCAGGTGCCCTGAGAAAGGGAGAGAAGTTGGAGATCGGAGGTTGTGAAACTGGCCTTGTCTGCTCTTAGGAGGGGCTGGGTTCTTTCTAGGGCAACTGATTAGGGTGATCATCATGCACCTCAATGAGGTTTGGGCACACAACAGCTGCAATCAAGGCTAATAGGCAGAGGAGCTCTCCTCACTCTGCATAACGTGACTATAAGTCCATTTTCTCACGATTCCCAGTAGAAATGCTGAAAAATTCTGCCTCTGAGGAACACTCTGCAGAGGTGAGAGGGGAATCCCAAAGAAAATACATGTCAAAATAAATGTCAAAAATCCCCATTCATTCATTCATCCCCATTCATTCCCCGTTCATTAGAAGTGGTGCTGTAGATACTGAAAAGCCCTTTTACAAACCAGGGGGATTTCACCTGAAAAATTGTGAATCTCAGAGCTCATCACCCCTCTTGTTTCCTTCCCACTACTGTAGAGGTGGACAGACTTCTCTGGAGCCCATGGGGAGATGCCCCTGCTCCTCACAGCACATTCAGCCACCCCACACTGAGGCCCAAGGAAGGGAGCTGCACAAAGATCTCCATGAAGAGAGGCAATACGGGCAGTGTATTAGAACTGGAACAAGATGGGAGATATTTAAGTTTAAAAATCTGGGATAACTGCTCAATATCTTTTCTTTTCTGAACAATCCACAAAGCCTGGAGAGAGTGAAATGTCCAACAGCAGCTCCCTCAACCAGTTCCTCCTCCTTCCATTTGCAGACACACGGGAGCTGCAGCTCTTGCACTTCTCGCTCTTCCTGGCCATCTACCTGGCTGCCCTCCTGGCCAACGGCCTCATCATCACAGCCATAGCCTGTGACCACCGCCTCCACACCCCCATGTACTTCGACCTCCTCAACCTCTCCCTCCTCGACCTTGGCTGCATCTCCACCACTGTCCCCAAATCCATGCACAATTCCCTGTGGAACACCAGGGCCATAGCCTATTCGGAATGTGCTGCCCAGATATTTTTCTACTACTTCTTGTTTTCAGCAGAGTTTTCACTCCTTACAGTCATGGCCTATGACCGCTACGTTGCCATCTGCAGACCCCTGCACTACGGGACCCTCATGGACAGCAGAGCTTGTGTCAGAATGGCAGCAGCTGCCTGGACCAGTGGTTTCCTCAATGCTCTGCTGCACACTGGGAACACATTTTCCATACCCCTCTGCCAAGGTAATGTGGTGGAGCAGTTCTTCTGTGAGATCCCCCAGATTCTCAAGCTCTCCTGCTCAGACTCCTACCTCAGGGAAGTTGGGATTATTGTGGTTAGTCTTTGTTTAATTTTGGGGTGTTTCATTTTCATTGTGGTTTCCTACGTGCAGATCTTCAGAGCTGTGCTGAGGATCCCCTCAGAGCAGGGCCGGCACAAAGCCTTTTCCATGTGCCTCCCGCACCTGACTGTGATCTCCTTGTTTGTCATTACTGTATTGTTTGCCTACCTGAAGCCCCCCTCCATCTCCTCCCCCCTTCTAGATATGTTTGTGTCCATTCTGTACTCGGTGGTGCCTCCAACCCTGAATCCCCTCATCTACAGCATGAGGAACAAGGAGCTCAAGGAGGCACTGAAGAAACTCATCCAGTGGGTACAAGGTCAGTGATAACAACTGTTTCATTCACTCACCAGGATATCTGGCATCAAGGCTCTATTTTATCCATTTCTTTCTTTTCTACTTCTCTCTTTTACATCCATCTTAAAATAATAAATAATAAAGATAACTGTTTTGTTTCACGTCTGCACAGGAATCTCTCATTTATCACTTAAACACAGACCATGATAAAGCAGGAAGCCAGGCTTCCCCCTTCACTAGCAGAGAGGGGGGATTCTCTGAGCCGCTTCTTTGAGCTCCCTTGGATGTGCCCAGTGCAGGGAGGAGAGTTTCCCTCTGCAGCGTCTTTTCCAGCACTGACACCAAGGGACCAAGGATAATAAGATGCCTAACATGGCTGAGGTAGGAGTGTGAGCAGGAGAGCTTGAGGGTCTGAAGGATTTCACACAAGAACTGTCCACAGAGTTCTCTCTACAGAAAGAAAACAGGAAAGCGTTAGCAGTGGGGACAGGAACAGGTACAGTAGGGCACCTGTAGGAAAACCATGTCCCACTGCAGTGCTTGCTGGGCAAGTGCCCCAGGTTGTGCTGAGTTTCCTGCCTCTACGCTAATAAATGAATTCCAACACTGACTGTAGAGAAAATCCATCCCGCTTGCACGCAGCGTGCCGCAAAAATAGGAGACACATCACACTGAGCTCTATGCTCTAGTCTCTGAACTCTCACACCCTTCTAGCTCTCCTCCCCTGAATTTCTGCTCACTCCGCCAGATGATATGAACAGGGACTGGGCTAATGAGGGCCTCAGGGTGGATGGACCACTGGCTACCCAGGCCTAGGGACTTCTGCAGTAGCACCTTTGCTTTCCCAGAGATTGCTTCAAGAAATCTGCCATCCTGCCCTGTCCCGCAGGCTAGGCAGCTGTGATAGTCACAAGTGGCCCCTGTGCCCACCTACAACCCCTGCACACGCACACCCATGGTCCCTACGGCACTGTCATGGCCCTTGGGTGCCTGGGATCCCTTCGTTATCTCCTTAACCCTGCTTTGTGGACTTGGGGCCAGCAAAGGGGCTGCCGGTGCTGTCCACGGGCTTTGGAGACATCAGTCAGTTCCCTTGGGGTGGCCTTTTCTCTGGCACAGTGATGCACAGAACATGCCTCCAGCAGCAGCATCCCTGCACATCTGGGCATGCACTGATGCAAGAAGGAATCATAGAATCATGGAATCATAGAATGCTTCGGGTTGGAAGGGATCTCTAGAGGTCATCTAGTCCAACCCCCCTGCATACGCAGGGTCACCTAAAGCACGTGGCACAGGACTGCATCCAAGTGGGTTTTGAAGATCTCCAGAGAAGGAGACTCCACAACCTCTCTGGGCAGCCTGTTCCAGTGCTCTGTCACCGTCACCATTAAGAAATTTTTCCTTAAGTTCCTATGGAATTTTTGGTGTTTCAGTTTCCGGTCACTTCCTCTAGTCCTATCAGTGGCCACCACTGAAAAGAGACCATCACCGTCCTCTGCACTCCCTCCCTTGAGGTATTTATATACACTGATTAGATCCCCTCTCAGCCTTCTCTTCTCCAGGCTGAACAGGCCCAGCTCCCTCAGCCTCTCCTCATAGGGCAGATGTTCCAGGCCCCTGATCATCCTTGTAGCCCTGCGCTGGACTCTCTCCAGCAGCTCCACATCCCTCTTGTACTGTGGAGCCCAGAACTGGACACAGTACTCCAGATGCGGCCTCACCAGGGCTGAGTAGAGGGGCAGGATCACCTCCCTCGACCTGCTAGAGATGCTCTTCTTAATGCAGCCCAGGATTCCATTGGCCTTTTTGGCCACGAGGGCACACTGCTGCCTCATGGTCAACTTATCATCCACCATGACACCCAGGTCTTTCTCTGCAGAGCTGCTCTCCAGAAGGTCGGTCCCCAGCCTGTACTGGTGTCTGGGGTTATTCCTCCCCAGGTGCAGGACCTTGCACTTGGCCTTGTTGAATTGCATGAGGTTTTTCACCGCCCAGTTGTCCAGTCTGTCCAGGTCCCTCTGGATGGCAGCACAGCCCTCTGGGGTATCGGCTACTCCTCCCAGTTTCGTGTCATCAGCAAACTTGCTGAGGGAGCACTCTGTGCCTTCATCCAGGTCATTGATGAATAAATTGAACAGGACTGGACCAAGGACTGACCCCTGGGGGACCCCACTAGCCACAGGCCTCCAACTAGACTCGGTAGCCCTGTTACTTTATGCCCATTTCTCTGGTGCTGCATTCAAGATTCCATGACAAATAGAAAACATGGTAAAATACACCATATTGGAAAATGCAGCTTCTGAGCCCGACAGTGCCTTACGGGCTCCAGACGGGAGTCTGCGTGGCAGCACTGCAGTGTGTGGGCACGTCCTGAGGCGCCCAGAGGCAAAAATGTGTGGGAGATTGTTCCGGATGGGCTCGGGATTCGGCAATAATCAGCCAGAATGAGGTGACTACATCAAGCATTTATTCAGGTGAAAGCACATAAAATAAGCCAAGTATGGATAGCTATTCACGAGGTGATACCTGCCGATCCGGACCCGAACATCCTCTCGAGCTGGCAGACCAGAGAGAGTTGCTGACCGGCTCCCACGGAGACAGCGCAGGCCTCAGAGTTAGGAGTTTCGTCTCCCTCCCGCTCTCTCCGCACTGTCCACTTTTATGCCTGGTGCATCCTGGCACGTAGGGTCAGTACGACCCAGGAGGCAGGCTGGGGGGCGGACAGATGCCGCCTCTAGTTGTACAACTCTCCCCCCTGGGTGCGCATGCCAGTCGGGGGTCCCAGCCCTCAATTCGAGGGTCCTGCCTTCCTCCTCCTCTTCCTCATTTCCGGGTGTTTGACCTCCAAAGCTAGTTTGGAGGACGTCTGTGGTTAAGTTGGCTACAAGCCCAGCCGAGCAGCCGGCTTTAACAGGTTTCCAGGGAGGGCTGCCTGGGAACTGGGCTGAGCAGCTGCATCCCTGTTACTTATCGCTCAGCCTGGGCAGGCAAACATCTTCTTTCCCAAGGTCTGGCCTCTTCTTCTCACAGGAGATTTTTATGACTCTACAGATCACAGAAATTTCCATCTCCAATACAGTGACAGAGCCCTGGAACAGGCTGCCCAGAGAGGTTGTGGAGTCTCCTTCTCTGGAGATCTTCAAAACCCGCCTGGATGCAGTCCTGTGCCACATGCTCTAGGTGACCCTGCGTGTGCAGGGCGGTTGGACTAGATGATCTCTAGAGGTCTCTTCCAACGTTAACCACTCTGTGATTCTGTGAACTTGCTGCTGGAGACAGTGCCCATCATTTCCCTTGCCACATCTTCAGAGTGCAATTCAGCTGAGTCTACATTAGCTCACCCATCAGACAGGGAGAGGAATTACTGCAGCACAAACAGCCTGGCAATCATCAATTACTAATGCCACTGCTCTTGTTACACCATGCTCACTTAGGCACTGGATTCATTTAGCAGCCTAAAAGGACTTCCTGGACTCCCTGGTCCAATGGTAGCTGGCCACAAGTCTCTGCTCCTTGTCCACGTTCGACGCAGAAGATCATAATCACAGCAGCACAAATTCATGATGCTAAATGCTCCATCTCCCTCCTCTTGATTAAGGAACTGCCTTTCTCCAGGGCTGCAGAGCTCCGCATCTGTCAGCCCCTCCACGGGGCACCCTCAGCAAACCCTCTCGTCCCCGCCGCTGCTGCTGGCCCCTCACTGCTCTGGCAGCAGCGACCTCAGCGCCAGCACCCGCCGTGAGCCTCCTGCTGGCCCAGCAGCTCCTCGGGCAGGGGGACCTCGCTCGCGCACAGCCCAGCGTGGGCTGCTGCCGCCGCGGGCTGCAGGGACACCAGGTTCCTCGGCAGAGCCACCCCGGCCAAGAAGGGGCTGCTGACGTCACAACCAGCTGCGCGGCCTGGCCTATCAGGGGCTGCGGCAGCAGTGACGTCACCAGCCGACGCCCACGCGTCAGCACAGAGCCAGCCCTGCAGAGAGCAGGGGCCTCCCGGCAGCGTCCCCGCAATGGCCTCCGTGTCCCTGCCCGCTGCTGAGACACCCCTGGCCTCACAGGCAGCGCCTGCTGCTGCCCCGGCAGCTCCGCGCACACAAGGGACCTCCCCGCGTGTCTGCACCAGACCCCGCTGCCGGCCGCGCTGCTGCTGGGACAGGAGCGGCCTCAGAGCCCGTCCCCAGCCATGGGCCAGCGCTGGCCTCGCAGCTGCTCTGCCAGCAGGGACCTCCCAAGGAACTGCCCAGCCAGGCGCCTCTTGCTGGCCTGCCCGGGACTCAGCACAGAGCAGAGCTCACGGTCACCCTCACAGACATGTATGGACCTGCTAATGCCTGGTGCTGTCCAGTCAGGAGCACAGACAATGTGACCCCCCTCCCAAGCAGGAGCAGTGCTATGTGCCTGCTGCTGGCCTCCCAGGTGCTTACAAACATTGACTTGACCGTCATCTGACTAGATGATCTCCAAACATCCCTTGCAACCAGAGAAAGGCGCCTTCTCTCCCTCAAGTCCCTTTGAGCTGTAGGGATCTGCCTGTCCCTCAGCTTTATTGTGAGTGCTGCTCTAGCAGGATAGAAGGCATCCAGGGTCATTAGAGATGACCAAGGAAATTCCTGACCTGGCCTCCCGCTGAAGCTCTATCTCCAGTGATTCCATGAGGACCTTTAGGCCAGGAGCTTGCAAGCAGACCATGTGCATGCTTAGCCTGGTAAGGGGGAATCCCACCTGCCATGTATTTGTGGAGTTCATGAGTTAGCTGAATCCTTCTCCAAACCTGGCGTTTCTGAACAGACATGTGGAACCCCAATAAGCCATCTGAATAAGTCATCTGAATCATATATGCACCATGTGTCAACAAGCTCCCTTCTTATCTCAGTCTGGGTGTCCTGCCTAGTTAAGAGATGTGAATCAGGACTTCCCGTGGGACATTTCTAACTTTGGTAGATAATCATTATCTGATGAAATAAACTGCAATGTTGGAATCTGTATCCCTGTACTCTTTAGAGAAGGAAAACAGGTTACTCTACTTGATGGAACATATCCCAGAGGGAGGAATCCCAAGGGACAGAGTAATTCCTGAATTCAGCTGGGCTGCAGCTCGTGGCAACCTGTCAGCACTGCCCAGAGACAGCCGAGTGCAGGAGCAGCTCCTGTGCCAAGAGCAGCAGGGCTGCGGGCACTGCCTGCTGCTGCGGACAGCAGAGGAGAGAGGACAGAGAGGTGAAAGGCAGCGTGGAGTGGGAGGACAGAGGAGAGCCCATGGTGGGAGCAATCTGTGGCATGGTAAGTCACCGGCTGCAGGGTAATGCCACTGATGTTTCTGGAGGAGTCTGCAGCATCCCTCCAGCTGATGACTTTTCTTTTTTGAGGATTGTTCTCCCTGCTTCTAATTTGCATACGAGGAGATGCTTCAGAACAGAAATTTCCTGTCCCAGCATCACAAGGTCAGGGCATCATGGCTGCTTCTTCGCTAGCTGGTGCAAGACAGTGAAGGCAATGTGGGCACACAGGTTCTTCAGAGCACTGTTCTTCAGAGCAGGGTCCATGCGCCCCAGGGTGCTGTGTGCCCGGTGCAGTGATTCTGTGAGGATCAGCACTCAGCCTGCCAGGGCGCTGCAGGGAGAAGCTCTGGGTGGGAGGAGAGATCCCCCCTGGGCAGGTTCATTCTCCTGCTGAGAGGCTGCTGTGTGGGGTCAGGGCTGCTCACAGCTCAGCCTCACCCACACCACATATCTGGAAGGGGCTTTTCAAGAGGACACTCTTGGGAAGCTTCTATGGAAGGGAAGGCAATATCCAGAGGCTAGGATTTTGTTTTGTATCCTTGACAAGGCAGCAAATGAATGGGACATTCTAGGTTTAGATGCCTGAAGGAGAGTTCTGCAGTGCTGCTCTGAGGGATCAATAGGTCTGCGAGGACCCCAGAATATTCCTTCAACTGCCTTTTCACCTGTGGGCAGCAGCAATATCCCCTTTGCAGCTCTCCTCATTCTCGTTGTGCTTTGTCTCACTCTGCTCTCAAGGGGAAGGGCTCCAGGGCATTTGTGACCTCCTCTGCAGTCAGATTTCCAGAACAGCAGAGCTGCCTCTCTCCTGCCAAGTGCCCATTTCCCATTGCAAGGCACAGGGGCTGAGAACCACTGCCCTGGAAGTCCACACTGTCTGGGAGGTGCAACCTGGGGACGGTGCTGCTCTGTCTCTCTGTCCTCCCTTGGCAGCAGTCACAGTGTTTCTCCTCATTTCCCTGCCTCTCCTTTCTGCTCTTGTCCTGGCAGTCAGCTGGGGCTTCAGCTACAAATTCAGATACTCACCCTGAGGTCCTGCCATGGAGGTGTCTGAAGAGGGACAATGTGCCCAGGGTGCTGGGCAGCATCATTGGAGGGGCTGCAAAGGGGTTGACTCTCCCTTTAGGAGACCCTGTGACTGTCTCTGTTGTCCTGCTGGGTTTGTGAGGTGCCCTCCAGAAGAGGATTCAGTGCACAGAGTGCTTGCCATGTCAGGAGCAGTGTCCTGTTCTCTCCATTATGTATCCATTTTAAACTTAGAGGGAGAGTAAAATTAAAAGAGTGCTTTGAAACCAGTCTTCTATGATCTCAACAGAGTCCAGGTTTGTCTGGAGGAACAAAGCAGATGGACTCAACAGCACTCCTCACTGTTCCCTAAGCAGCAGAGAGCCCATTTCCATCTCTAGTCTGTTTAATGTTCACCTTTTCAGAAATAGAGACATTTGTCTTTATCTGCATGCCAATAGCGACAAGCAAAGAACCTGACGAGATATAGTGAGAGAATCTAAAAATCTGAAAAATAAGAAATTTTAAAACAAAATGCTAAAACCCCCTGCTGCACCCCAAACTCCTTGGAAGTGTTTGTGGGCATATGAAAAGACCCTTTTTATTAAAGGTGGATGTCCTGTGACATCAACTCCAAAAAGGAGAGATATCAAGAACCAGCCCTTTATACACATTGGTGTAGAGTAACTCAGGCTGCGGCTCCACCCAGAACACTCAGCTGGAGCAGAGACTGAGGAGCTGACTGAAGGTGATAGTGAGAAGAAGAAATTCCTGAGAGTTGGGAGGGGGTCGAGAAGCATTTCTATGAAAAATGGAAAGTTTATTTCAGAGAAAATTCTTCTAAGCTATTACTGCCTTTTTTCCATACACAGTTTTCCTGAGCCCAACAGAACAGATGTCCAACAGCAGCTCCCTCAAAGAATTCCGCCTCCTGCCATTTGCAGACAGGCGGGAGCTGC
Organism: Tinamus guttatus; assembly: GCF_059628265.1. Classification (NCBI taxonomy): domain Eukaryota; kingdom Metazoa; phylum Chordata; class Aves; order Tinamiformes; family Tinamidae; genus Tinamus; species Tinamus guttatus. Next base: position 391,109 of record NW_028289194.1, on the reverse strand, counting down.
AGCTCTTGCACTTCTCGCTCTTCCTGGCCATCTACCTGGCTGCCCTCCTGGCCAACGGCCTCATCATCACAGCCGTAGCCTGCGACCACCGCCTCCACACCCCCATGTACTTCTTCCTCCTCAACCTCTCCCTCCTCGACCTGGGCTCCATCTCCACCACTGTTCCCAAAACCATGCACAGTTCTCTGTGGAACATGAGGGTCATTTCATACTTGGGATGTGCTGGGCAGGTCTTTTTCTTCCTTTTTTTCGTTTCAGCTGAGTATTGTCTTCTCACAGTCATGGCCTATGACCGCTGCATTGCCATCTGCAGACCCCTGCACTACAGGACGCTTCTCGACAGCAGAGCTTGTGTCAGAATGGCAGCAGCTGCCTGGGCGATTGGCTTTCTCAATGCTCTCCTGCACACCGGGAACACATTTTCCCTACCGCGCTGCCAAGGCAATGTGGTGGAGCAGTTCTTCTGTGAGATCCCCCAGATCCTCAAGCTCTCCTGCTCAGATTCCTACCTCAGGGAAGCTGGGATAATTGTGATGAGTGTCTGTTTAGCCTTTGGGTGTTTCATTTTCATTGTGGTGTCCTACGTGCAGATCTTCAGAGCTGTGCTGAGGATCCCCTCAGAGCAGGGCCGGCACAAAGCCTTTTCCATGTGCCTCCCGCACCTGGCCGTGGTCTCCCTGTTTGTCAGCACATGTGCATTTGCCTACCTGAAGCCCCCCTCCATCTCTTCCCCATCTCTGGATCTGGTGCTGGCTGTTCTGTACTCGGTGGTGCCTCCAGCACTGAACCCCCTCATCTACAGCATGAGGAACAAGGAGCTCAAGGATGCCATTAGGAAAGTGATTTCATCAACCTTTTTAAGCAGTGGTATTTTTTCCATATCTCTCCACAAATTACAATTTCTGTATCCCGTAACTGGATTGAGCATTGTTTCTTCATGTTATTTTTATTATGACTTTTATTAGCGATAATAATTGTTATCGTGTTGCTACACAACTACTTGTATTCATTCCCCTTTTTACGGTGTCTGCTTTGTCTGACCTGATACCCTAAATTGTGTCGAATGCTGGACAAGGACTGGCTCCCTAACAGGATCTCTGTAATAAAGTAATTTCTACCAGTACAGTGTGTGAAAGCTGGGCTTTTCCTCCAAAGCTGGTGTCAAGAATAGGCCCAAGGACTTGAACTCCTCAAGGGCCTGCTGCACAGGATTCTCCATGGGTTCAGCAACACAGAGCTCAGAATCATGTAATGATCTTTCAGCGACCAAGGGCTGGTTTGAGAATTCCCCTATCAGAGTCCAAGGATAGTGGAGACGCTGAATGGTCATGGATTTACACATGCACAGCTCTCCTACGTATTAAGGCACAGTGTCAGACGGCTGTTCTCATGGAGGGGAAGCTGGAGGTGTCAGGAGAGCACAGAGATCCTCCTGGGACAGCATATGCCTGGGATGGACTGTGAGTAGAGCCTCATAAAGGGAGAGATCCTCAAAGATGGAGTTTCTTAGAGGTAAAGCACTGGGGATTCGCAGGCAAAAGAGGACTCTGCAGTCTCAGGAGAGGCAGGGAGGACTCTACTGTCAGGAAGAAGGGAGAACGGAGAGCCCTCTGGGTCACCATCTATCAAATACCATGGGCAGGATGTATAGGCACAACTGGACACAACGAGCACCCTTGGAAATGCTCTGCAGTCCAGGTGCCCTGGACTGTGCAGTCAACTGCAGTCCCCCAGAGGGATTAGAGGTCGTGATACCCATTTGGTTGGGTCTGACTCCTACCCCCGGTCACAGGGGCAGTGAAATGTCACCCTTAGCCACTTTATTCCCCCTCTCCTCCCTCCATATCCTTCCCAGCTCTGGATCTCTCTGTACTGGCCATTCTGTACTCAGCGGTGCCTCCAGCACTGAACCCCCTTGTCTACAGTGTGAGGAACAAGGAGCTCAAGGAGGCACTGAGGAAACTTCCTCAATGGGTACAAGGTCAGTGCCAAAACCTGACCTGTGTGCAGTCACTTGTCATTCCCATGTACTTGGCATGAAACATGTGCTCTTCATTTATTTCTTTATGAATTTTTACTCTTACCTTCCTGATAAAATAATAATAAATAATTATTTAAAATACAATACAGCAATGCAGCAGGAACAAAAGGCTGACTAGGGAAAATACAGGCCTGCTGCTAAATGGGCCAAGACTCCTGGTGAGAGAGGACACAGGAAAGGTCACCTTTGCCTCAGGCTTTAGTGCTAAGAGTGACCCTCAGGAATCCTAGGCCCTGGAGACCATGGAGAAATGGAGAAAGGAAGACTTTCCCTTGCTGGAGGAGGATCTGAGTAGGGCTCACTTCAGCAAACTGGACACCCACAAAACCATGGGCTCTGAGGGGACTCTCTTGCACTGTTCAGTGCCCACGGCTGACAGAGCTCCATGAACTGGAAGAAATCGAGTCCCTCCAGTTACACTGCTTGTACCTCTGGCCCTTGGCAAGCGACCTTCACACATCAGAGACTCTCTGAGCACCGCCTGATAGATGCAAAAAGGGGCTCACATTGGAATGCTGCATTTATGGCACTGCATCTCGCACTGCTTTCATGCCTCCTGATGTTAGCTTGCTTCCCTTTACCCCTTCTCTGTATGCCACACTGCACCATTGCATGTGTCACCATCACATCTCAAAGTGCACAAGTGGCAGTTTCTCCTCTGGTGTTATTCCTGTGTTTCACACCTCAGACAACTTCACCTGCCACCTGCATGGTCAAAGTGACAACTGGGAATAGAAGAAGCTGAGCGCAAGGAAGGACCTTGCTCTACCTTGCTTGGTCTTGTTACAGGCATTGCCTGGTTCAGGCTGGGCTGCTTTTTCTTGGAGAGCAGCAAGAGAAGAGGCATCTTTCCCTTCTTTTAAAAGTCATCAGGCAATAATTTGCATCCTGCTTGTAACACACACTTGCTACTCAGGGCCATAAGGGCAGGGGCTTGGGGCATGCAAAGAGCATGATGAGAAAGTCTTGGGGCATGCAAAGGAGCACAATGAGAAAGAAGAGCACCGGCACAGCTCAGCACTGGAACTGAGCTCTTTTTCCCCTTGGAGGGTGGTCGGGAAGGGGGATTAGCGGGTGGTGTCACAGTCACCCACGGGGATGGAAAGCCATGCTGTCACATACAGCATGTGGCCCTTCCTCTACAGTCCTGCACTCCTGCCTTTCACAGGATGGGGAGGTGTATGCTGAGAGGGATTTCTGGCTGAAAATGACCCCCGGCAGGATGAAGAGGGTCACAGGGGAAGAGGACTGCTGCTTCCAGGGCTTGTCTGAACCTACAGCAGCTCGTGGATGTTACTAAAGCACAGTTGAGCCACGAGACACTGAACAATCTTGACTTGCAATGAGAACAAAACCGCAAGAACTGGTCCTGCTCTTTGTCCTCCTTGACTGTGGCAAAAGAAAAGACAGTTTTACTTGTCACCAATGCCCACTGCATTTTAAGTGAACGGGCTCTAAGGCAGGACCCGAGGTGACAAGATCCACACCTCTAGGCCATCTGCTGACTGCTATGTAGAGCCCAGAAATCAGGTTTGGACAAAAGAAAGGACAGAAAGCATGGAGCACTGGAGAGTTTTCCTTCTTTCTTTACACCACAGGATCCAGGAAGGAGGAATCTCTGACCCGACCAACAAACATTGCATGAAAACCAAGACACCCATTTACCAAATGAAGAGTACACTAACACTTGCCTCCTCACTACCCTGCAGCAGGCAACTGCTGCCTGAGAGAACTCCAGGTGCAATTGTGTCCTTGGTTACCTCTTCAGAGCTGGCTGGAAACACTTGTGGCCTCCTCTAACTGGTCTTGATTTGAGGGTGACCAACTGCAGGAAGCAGCACCAGACCAGAAGTACAGCTGCCTTCAGAAATACTGTGGCCTGCAAGGCTGAAAATCAGAGGACAACCTTGCATCCTGAGAGCTGCAATGGGCATCTGCAAAGAACATGGTGATTTGCCAATTGACTGGGGCAGATGGGGCGACGGAAAGAACCAGACGCCACTGGAAAGAATGGTCTTATTTCACTATTAATATTAAGGCAGTACAGAATGATACATTTCACAAAATAAACTTATTACACACTGGTTTTAGCAACAGACAAAATAAGCAAGGTAATGCACCTAACCATTACTATATTAGAACAGTGATTAAAAGATACATCACCAATTGCCTAAATATGACATCATCTGTCATCATCATCCAGATCCGCACTCGCTGGGGAGTCCCTGTTGTGGCGAGGATTTGGAGAACCTTCCCGGCAACTGGGAGGTCTTACGTGGTGCATCCACCCGTGAGGTCTCCAAAACCGTGGCAAGAGTGTCCATCTTTCATAGAGCCAAATCAGCAAATCATGACAACTTGCATTTTGTTTGTGAGCGGTGACATCTGATGTGGCATACTTTCCCTATCATGTGGGATGGGGGAGGGTGTGGGCGGCTCCCTTTACACATTTTTATGTTGTTCTAGAGCTTTTTCACAAGCAGCATCTCTGCCCTGTGAGTACTTGTTCTCCCTTCTTGTCCAGAAAAGCCAAAATATTTGATTTCAAGGGGGAACAAGTCAGCTTTTCTAGTGAAAGGCAAAGCAAGCACATCTCCAAGACTCTTTTCACTTGGTAGATCCAAGTTTGGCTTGCCCACAGGGCTTTAAAAACTTTGCTAGAGTGGGAGGAGCTACGGACAGGAGCGCGGCTTGAGCAGGGCAAGCATAAAGGAAGAAGTGGTGAAGGGGCCTCTCCATATGAGCTTTGAAAGGGGGGACACGCACAAAGCAGGAAAGCAGAAATACAGCATTTCCTTGCTCGACCTGGAGATAATCAATCTCATGCAGCAATCTCATGCAGACAAGAAGAAGCCTCCCCAGCCTTCAAGAACAAGTCCTCTGCCAAGCAACAGAGGAGTGATATGCTTTCAGGGTCCGTTTTGCACGGTGGTGGACGTGGGGCCGCGGGCAGCAGCGTGGGGTGAGCATGTCCCAGTTTGTCATCTCACCAGGACTGATGTCACCTCATGGGCTTCTGTGAGCTCACAGCCAGATGCCCTTTATCAGCCCACACGGCCGCAGCCGCCCTCAGTCCGCTGCAGGGACCTGGCTGTGGCTTCACGGCTCACTGGCCCTAGCGGACGTGCTCCTCTGCATTCTGGGTGCCGTCTTTTTGCCCAATTGGCAAAGAGCCCCTGCCTAGCAAGGAGCAAGTGATTGGCAGCTACCGGTTTGTGCCCAGCAATGGGCCCAAGAAGGGTTGCCCCGTGGCGAGCATGCCGCTCCAAGTCACGGGCAGCCGCAGCTGAGCGGGACTCTCCGCTGCTGCTGGGGGCCCAGGTGACCGGGGCTGTTGGCAGTGCGGTGGGCGAGCTGCCCGCCACCAGGAGCCAGGAAACCAGCAGTGTCGCTGGTAAGTGTGCGCCACAGAGCCCTTTGGCTTGACTCTGCCTCAGTGCTAAGTCAGCTATGCCGCTGCTTCGGGTCCCCTCTGGGAGGCTCCACATCTGTCCAACCCATCCCACCTTGCCCAGGCCAAGCAGCCCTCAAATAACAATGCAGTCATGTTCAGAGAGGGAATTCTGGAGACACCACATGTGCTACCTACAAATGGCATGTCCTTGTGCGGTCTGGTGGCACAGCCAAAGTGCTGCTCCGGATTGGGGCTCAGGACATTCCTCCCGAGGGCACAGGGCTCCATGCAGAGACCCTGCTCATGGTACCCTAGCAGCCAGACCTCACTTCCCTCTGCTTTGCTGCCTCAGGGAGGATGTTCCGCCTTTCGGAGCGCCTGGCCATGCTGCTGACGGTTTTATGGAGCTGGCTTCTTGCGTGTCTTTCGGCCATGTGAGTATCATCCCTTCTGCCCCTCTGGAGCACAGAAGAGCCCTCTGCTTTGATTTCAAGGGCAAGCTGGTCTGCTATCCATCTGCTTGTCCGTGTCTCTCCACGCTTTGCCTGGAGCACTGGCTGCCAGCAAGCTCTGCCTGTGCTGATGGAGGCAGCTCACGGAAAGCACGGGTGTGCTGCCCACAGCTTGAAACTTGCCTAACCCACACAACTCCCCCTTTTCTAGGCAAAAATCCATCTGCAGGAAGAGGAAGCTCTTCGGAATCCTCGTGGCGCTGATCCCTGTGGCTCTTGGTGAGTCTTTGTGAGCAAAGAGCTGTCAGCTTTGCTGTTCTGCACTCCAGGGAGCTCCAGGCGTGCTCTCCACAGGCCAGGGGCTCACCCTCGCCCTAGGCCATGCTCCAGATGCTCTCAGCATTAGGAAGCGCCACCCCCTTGGGCACAGAGCTCCCTCCTCCTGTGCAGCTTCCCTCTTTGGTTGGCATGTGCAACCTCGCGTGGCCCAACGCCTGCCTCAGGATGTCCAAATCAAAGCTAGGCTCCTCATCTCCCACCCGTGCCTCCAAGTGTTGCAACACGGGGGGACTGTGCCAAGCCTGCAGGGCTGCAGCCACGTCTCCCGCATGCCACTGTGCCTCTCTCTGCAGCATTTCCCTACCGCCTCCCTACCGCAAAGCTCTTGGCACCCATGGTTGGCAGGAAGCACCAGGCCTCTAGCAATCCATTACCATTACTCTAGCAGTCATTACCAAGACCATTACCATTAATGGTAATGACCAAGGTCATTACCATTTTTTGGTGCTCCGAATTGCAGTCGCTCTTTATTGGCCCGTGAGTCCTGAGAGTCTCCATGGCTGGACGACGTGGGCACAAGACAAGCCACAGGTCAGTCAGCGCGGGACAGGCGCCTCCTGCAAAGGCCACTCAAGGCCCAAGCGCTCCAGAGACTTGCAGAGTGAAGCTCTGCAAGTTTCCCTCTGCCAAAGGCATGCAACAGCTTCTGCTGGGCCTTCCTCCTGAAGGCTCCCTGCGAAGCCCCACAGCTCTCCCAGGATTTCTGTTCATGGAGACCTTTTGCCTTCCAGGAGATCTTGAAATTGTTTACACCAGCACCGGACCCAAAGGCCAACAGGTGAGACGCTTGCTGGTGCAGGACTCGTGGCACGCACTAGTGTCAGCGGAGCGTGCGCCGCTTGCCCTCCCAGGCCGTCTCTCTTTTCCTTGCCTCTGGCTTTTGTTTAGGCTGGAGGGAGTGGGGAGGGGAGCACCACAACATCAAAAGGGCACAAAGCAAAAGGCACCAAGCACGGGCCCCTCTCCTATTCTCCGAGCTCGCACGTGCTCCTGGCAGGGGTGACACCTCGCTAACAGCTGCTGCTCCTGTCTGCAGGGATTTGCTGAAAAGGCTGCAGGAGCAAGACAGGGAGATGCAGCTTCTCAGGGAGGAGCTGTCTCTCCTCACCAGGCAGCTCGGACATATGAAGCAGGTGATGCTCCATTTTGTGCCTGAAGCCTTGCATGGGCAGACTTTGTCACCTTCTTGCTTAGGCTGACTCTGCTTAATGCAAGGAAACCTAGTCTCTGGAAATTACCTGAATGCATGGGGATGCTCTAGAAGCATTTCCTGCCTGCCTTTCCTGCACCTATGCCTGGCCCTCCTGCTGCTGCAAAGTTTTCTGCAGCGGCACCTGCTCTTGCCTTTTGCTCTGCTGTGTGGACTTGTTCAGAATCAGCCTTGCCTCTGTTGCTTGCTTTAAGAATGGGCCGCTCGTAGCTCGTAGCTCTGGCCTGGCCCCGGGAGCAGTGGGGAGACACAGGCGCCCTCCTGTGCCCAGTTGGCCCTGGCAGGGCCTAAGTCCATCTGCAGCCTGAGCGTGGAGGAGGCTGGAGAGACGGCTGGGGGACCTGGGTTATGGGGCACAAGGCTTGCAGACAGGCACATGCTTGCCGAGGGCTCGTGCTTCTCCTCAGGAAGCCCTGGGCCTTTGGGCTCTAGCCACAAGGTCTGCATTGGCCTTGTGAACACAGGCTCTCCCCTGACATCTGTGCTAGGACTCAGGAGTCGTGCAGCACTGCCTGCTGATGTGGTCCTTTTCTGTGTTCCCTTGTGTCTTTGCCAGCAAGTGCAGCAAATGAGGGAGGCCATGGTTGCGGAGCCTGCAGGACATGGCTTGCCGATGGCAGACTGGGCCCTGCAAACCTCAGGTATGGCGCCACGAAGGCAAGGGTGCCGGGGCTGTGCTCGTGTATGGCACTTGCCAAAGGGTGCTGTGCTGCAGGCTCTGCTCAGCAGTGCCCACTCCGATGCCGTGAGCCATGGGAAGGGGCTCAAGAGACAGGTGGTCACGACTGCCGCCCTGTGCCACCTTCGCGTCCTTTGCTGCTGCCTCTGGCACCGCCCTGCCACATTTCTGTGCTGACAGAGGCTCTCCTGGTTTGCACAGCATTGCCCTGGGGATCAAGCGGGAAGGGCTGCCCTGTCCTCTGCTGCCCACACAGCAGGCCCCGCGCTTTGCTCTGCTCTCCTTCTCACTGGGATGAGCCCTTGCTGTCTGCCCCCACCTGCAGAGCTCTCTTTTCCTGCCTCTGTGGGAGACAAGCCGAGGCTGCTCTCAAGAAATCCCCTTCTCCTAGGCAGCAGAGCCCCTCACAAGGGATGTAACTGCGTGCAAAGTGACAGGCACAGCTGGCACGCAGGCTCACAAAGACCCCTTGAGCACCAGGCGTGCGTGCCCCACGGTGAGCACATGGGTCTCCTTTCAGGTGCCACGATTGATGTGCAGAGAACCTCCAGCAATGCCGCACTGACAGAGAATTGGCTCTGCAGCGTATTTTGGCTGCTCTGCACCACCAACCCTCCCGAGACTATTCTAAAGGTACTGTAGCAGAAAAACCACATCCTTGCTGCCCGAGTTGCTTCCTCTGAAGTGGCGGAAGAGCCCAGGGCATTGGCCCTCCTTGCAGCACTCTTGCTCGACTCCCTGCCATTGCTCGTGCTCCTGGCACCTCAAGGCTGACTTGCTGGAAAGCAGCGCTCCCCTCTGCGGCAGGACTCACATGAACTCATCTGTGTGGCCGCAGCGTGCCCACAAGCCTTGTGGCCCTGGCTCACAGCTGGGGGAAGCCGTTTTTCCCTACATTGCCCGCTTGCCTACCTGCTCTCTGACAGTGCCTTGGAGGATGTTTCTGTGCCCGGGCCCAGAGTCAGCTGCATACTAGCCCCTCTTCCATGCCCTACCCAGCTTCCTTTTGTAAGCAACACTGAGAGTGCACTTAAGCAGGTGGGGAAAAAGGCCTGCTGCTTCTGCCCCTTGCCTCCCACCCACGGGGCAGCAATACGAGCCAGTGACAAAGGGTTGCCGTCTTCCTGCCTGCAGGAGCAGGAGCAGGTGCTGTTGCTGGCACTCCTTCACCATTCATTGCTGTTGCCTTCTGCTTTCAGACGGACCTCACTCCAGGACAGTGCTGGCCCTTCCAAGGCTCTCAGGGCCACGTGGTCATTAGGCTGCCTGCACCAGTCTGGCCCACTGCTCTCACTGTGCAGCACATTGCAAAAGCGCATTCACCCTCTGGCAGTGTCAGCAGTGCCCCCAAAGACATCGCTGTCTCGGTAAGCGCCTGTCGTGCAGAGCCGCCTGCCAGCTGGCTGTGGGGAAAGGGCTGAGCAGGGGCTGTCTTGTCCCTGCCCCCCTGCTAGGAGAGGCTACGCACTGCACCCTGCTGAGCCCGGCACTGTCCTAAGGGCACCTTTCAAACCGTGGGCTGCCTTTGGGCTCTCAGGATGTGCAGTGCTTTGTGGACAAGCCTCTGAAGGGAGGGCTGCAGGCAAAAAGGCCCTCGGGAGGGGCAGCTGCATTGCAGCCCATGGGCAGGCTGCTGCTGCAAGCGAGGGTGAGGGCAGGGACGGGGCATCCCGGGCCCTGAGAGCGCTGCGCCTTTGCCCTTGCTGGCGTCGCGCCTCACGTGCTGCTCTTGTGCTTGTCTCGCAGGGACTGGACGACGAAGGGCACGCCACTCTGCTCGGCACCTTCGTCTACGACATTGAAAGAGAGGTCCTGCAGCTCTTCCCACTGATGGTACGGCAAGGGTGTGCAGACGACACCGGGGAGAAAGGCGGCTGCGTGGGCAAGTCTGTGGCAGAACGAGGGCCCACAATGGGTGGCTGTAGGGGCAGAGCATGCTGAGTCCTGGATGAGAGGGACACGTGCCACTGCAGAGGCTGAGCAGAGGCCACCTGTGTTAAGGAAAGTGAAAGCAGATGGCAAACAGGGCCAAGGCATGGGCACCCACATCCCCGGAGCTCCCCAGCTGCACCCATCGCTTTTGGCAGAGCCAGTGGTGCCTGTGGTGCTTCACCCGCAGGGAGCCTGTGCTGTGCCTGTCCAGAAACGTGGGTGTCTGACAGGAAAACGCAGTGCGCAGCATCACTGAGCCTCAGGTTTCCACAGGTGCTCTTGCCACCTTCCTGAGAGCAGGAATTTGCTTTTGAGCTGCAGGGGAGTCTTTGCGAGCCCGAGGAAAGGAGGGCCAAGAGGGAGTAGGAAGCTCCCTCTCTTGAGAACGTTGGCCTCATTTCCTGAGCACAACTGTGGCTTTAAAAGGATCTATGCTGCTTGCTCTTGTTGCTCTTTATGTCCCAGTAATGCTGTTTCTTTTGCTTACTTTCTTGTTGCAGAGTCATCATCACAATGCGTTTCAGTACATAAAAATCCAGGTGGAGAGCAACTGGGGAAATCCGGACTACACCTGTATTTATCGAGTGCAGGTGCATGGAAAAAGAGCATTGCAGCACTAATGCTGCTGGCTTTTCTTCAAAAGAATAAAAGAAAGAAAAGGAGAAAAGAAAGAGTGTTGTGTCTCTTGTGTTTGGGGTGGAGCAGGGCATTTCCTAGGTGCTCTCCAAAGGAGCAGGTTGGTCTGTTCTTGCTGTGGACGGGAGTGCAGCTTGAGCAGGGCAAGCATAAAGAGAGGAGAGGTGAAGGGGCCTCTCCGTATGAGCTTGGAGGACACATGAGCTTGATGGACACGTGCAAAGCAGTAAAGCAGAAAATACAGCGTTTCCTTGCTTGGCCAGGAGATAGTGTCATACAGCAATCTCATGCAGACAAGAAGAAACCTCTCCAGCCTTCAATAACAAGTCCTCTGCCAAGCAACAAAGGAGCAAGGCGCTTACAAGGGGGACTTCGACTGTGTGTCTTGCTGCCCAGCAGTTCTGTTCTTTGCCTGTTTGTTCTTCATTGCACCCCTGCTCCACAAGGATTGGTCCCAAAACAAACGGACGGTGCCATGCTAGGAAATGTGTTGAAGCTTGGAGCAGCCCTTTCTCTCGTAGAGAGAAAAGAGTGCATGTGAGCTGTGTGCAGGATGCTGGAGGGAGCATCTGTGGGCAAAGGAAACCTTGTGGTAATCTTTTCCTCACTGCTCTTCTTCCCTCTTGTAGGAGCATCTCTTGCTGGAGAAAAAAAAATGTCCTTTCAGCTCCAGAAAGGGCAAGCTCTTCTTGCCCTCGGTGCAGAGCATGAAGTCAATGGGAAATCCTTGGGCAAGCATCTGTCTCAGGACCCATCACCTGAAGCCACAGATAGTGGTAACGCCAATGGGATGTGGAACAACTCTTCCTCATGGGTGCCTGGTTGCCAGCTCTCACTTGCAAAGCTTTAGCCTCTGGAGGCAAGGAGTGAGTTGTGAGTGGTTGGGACTGCAGCTCTTTTTTGGACTTTCTGTGACTTTTTAGGTGTGCGGTGCCATATGTTGCCTTGGGCAAAAAGGATATGTTTTCCTTGTGGAGGGACATCAGGACATGCTCGTGTCCCTCTCACCTATGAATCCAGAAGCGACTCTCAGGGAGCACTCAGGACGCACAGGTTCATGCTGTAGTCATTCAGTGTTGCCTGACAAGACGAGCATTTTGTGGCCAATCTCTTTGTGTGCTTTTATGTTGAGCATTTGCTGTGCCAGCCCCTGGCATGGGACAGTGCTGGCCTTCAAGGAGAGCCCGCCATATTAAAAGCTAGCTGCAGGTCTTCATCCTGCTTGGTCTGGGTACAAGCCCATAGCAGTGCTCTTGCAGTCCCAGGAGAAGCCTCCTGATGAGCCCCCAGAGTTAAAAGTTCTTTGCTACGTAAACCTTAACATATTGATGCTTGATTTCTTTTTCCCCATAGGAGCTAAGCAGCCTGGTCTATCGCTTCGGGTCGCGCTGGTGTCGGTTCTGGCTCAGGGCTGGGGCGGTGCTGTGGTCCCACCGCGCACTGGACGCGACGCGGCTCTCCGCGGGGACCCCCTGCCTGGCGACCGCGGCGAGGAGGCCAACCATGAGCTTCATTCCTTGGGGGAAAAAAAATAATAAAAAAAGTAATCATCCTGAAAAGACCTTAGAAACCTTTTAAGATAACCAAGGTGACACTTACAGGGAGAGTTTGTGTCATTTTAATGGCTTATGTACATCAAAAATAATGTTTGACATGGGGTGTTTTATCTGTAACTGCTTTCCGGTGGGCAATGGGAGTTAGGTGTGACACACGCTCCAGGGAAAAGTGTAGAGTTACCATTGAGGGGCTTTTAAAGCAAAGCAGTGCTTAGAAATCATGTTTACTTTGTACTTAATTACATCAGCCATTTGCATAGCCCAAAATGGTTAAAGATTTTTTCTTCTTATTATTTTGTAAACAACCTAAGGGCAAAACCTTGGGAATCACCAACTTGCGCAGTTCTAAAGGGGGTTACATGTCTGTGCTGTCTACATCCCAGTGCTGTTACCACTCCTAAGTGAACAATTTCAGGTGGAAAAGCTCGTTGATTTTAATGCATCTTTCAAAATCTGCCACTTCCCTGCGTTCTTCCCAGGCAGGGCTCTTCCCAATGGGATGTTCCACACTGCCGAGGCAACAGAGGGCCCATCGGATACAGACCCAAACCCTGCTCTTCCGGGGAGCCCTGCCCTGGAGCCCTGCTTGTTGTGCAGCCCAGTTTCCACGCAGCAGAACTAGAGGGGTTTTAGTTGCTTACACTGGTTGTGTGCTGATAAACAACCCCCTCCTTTATATGTTGCTCCTCATTTGAAAGTTTGTCAGGAGTGGTTGAACCTGGGTGCCCTATGGAGGTGCTGAAGTTTTTTCCTTGGCTCTGTATTGAAGCTGAACAGGTTTTCATGCCTACTTCATCTATAAGAAAAGCTGAAGGGGAAACACTAACTTTGAAAGATTTTTTTTAATGTGTTGTTTTTCTGAAAGCTGCTTGTAGGTGCAGAAGTGGATCAGCATTTACCAGCTGTTAGTTGCCCCTCTACCAGTCAGGAGAATTTTAGAACCAAAGTGCCTCAGTCAGGCAGAAATTCCTTCTCAGCTGACTGTACATGATTCAGATAAATATATTTGAATGTCCTTCTTTTCTCAGGAACCTTCATTAAGACAATATCTCAATGAAAATACGTCATCATCAATGGAAGAAATGATTCCATCTCTTTCAGATACGTCATTGTCCTCAGACATGCTTTCACCCTTTTCCTTTGTGATGAAATTTAACTTTACCAGGTAATATATTCCTATGTTTCCTATGTCTGGTCATTTAATACCTTCAAAAAGGAAGTGTAATAGTATATACAGTGAACGGCATGGCCACGTAAGGATTCCTGCTTGAATTCTGGCTGATCAGTCATGCCCTGCGGGGTGGGGAGAGACCACAGCATGGCCTTGGAGAAGAAGGGCCTTGTAGGAGAGAAATCACCAGGTGCCAAAGCCTCATCTGAAAGGTGTCAAATCTCTGGGCAAATAATGCAAAGGAGAGACTCCAGCATCTTCCTGCTGGTACATTTGGCTTCTGCAGGCAGTAGAAGTGAAGAGTTTCCTCCGTGGAGGCGCTGGAGCCTCCAGTGCCCGGTCAGAGCTCTAGGCTGTGATGCACAAGTGTCTGCAAATTCTAGGCAAGTTCTGTGGTGCCGAGCCACAGGCACTCGCAGCCCTTGGTGTGCAAAGGAGAGCCCAGTGGCTCCTGCTCTCGCAGTGCAGGAGGGGAGGCTGCAGGGGAGAGCAAGGGGCACAGCCTTGCCTCTTGCTGCAGAAAAGTTTCTCAGCATGGGAGCTGGCTTGGCTGCTGTAGCCAGAGCACTGCAACAGCCTGCTCCCCATCATGGGCTTGGCCACAGCAAGGGAAGCCGTCGCTGCTGAGGGGTCAGCACTGGGGCCTGCCCTCAGGAGCCCTTTCTCATACCTTCTCCAGGAAGAACCTTGTTGAGACCGCAGTGCTCTACTCCATCACTGACATTTTGACATTAGGGACTGGTAGGAGATGTGAAGACAGCGGGTAGCCTCAGCTGCAGTGACCATGAGTTGGTGGAGTTCAGGATCCAACAAGGAGGTGGCAGGGCTGTAAGTAGCCTTGCAAAGATGGACTTCAGGAGGGCCAACTCTAGCCTCTTCAGCGACTTCTTCAGGAAAATCCCACGGGCTAGAGCTCTAAAAGGAAGGGGGGGCCAAGAGAGCTGGTTAGTTTTCAAGTGGACTTCCTCCACGCTCAGCATCCCTGTGTGTAAGAAGTCTGGCAGAGGGGGCCAGAGACCTGCGTGGATAAGCAAGGAGCTTGTGGCAATGATCAAGCAGAAGGCGGCGGTATACAGAATGTGGAAAAAAGGACAGGCCCCCTGGGAGAAATACAGGAACGGAGTGAGGGAATGCAGAGATGCTACAAGGAAAGCTAAGGAACGCGTTTGGACCGCAATCTGGCAAAGGATGTTAAAAAGAAAAACTTCTTCAAATATATTAACAGCAACAAGATGATCAGGGAAAATGTGGGTCCACTGGTGAATGCGATGGGCACCTTGGTTACGAACAACACAGGAAAAGCAGAGTTGCTCAATGCCTTCTTTGCTTTGGTGTTTACCAAGGGCAGCCCTTTAGAGCCCCAGGCCCTAGAGACAAGAGAAGAAGCCTGGAGAGAGGAAGACTCACCCTGGGTAGAGGAAGATTGGGTCAGAAAGCACCTAAGGAAACTCAATACGACAAATCCATGGGCCCTGATGGGATGCAGCCCAGAGTGCTGCGGGAGCTGGCAGATGCCATAGCTAAGCCGCTCTCCATCATCTTTGAAAGATCCTGGAGAACGGGGGAGATGCTGGAGGACTGGAAGAAGGCCAATGTCACGCCAGTCTTCAAAAAAGGCAAGAAGGAGGACCCAGGCAACTACAGGCCAGTCAGCCTCACCTCCGTCCCCGGAAAACTGATGGAACGGCTCATACTGGCCGTTGTCTCCAAGCACATGGAGGACAAGAAGGTGCTCAAGAGTAGTCAGCATGGATTCGCCAAGGGGAAATCTTGCCTGACTAACCTGATAGCCTTCTATGATGAAATGACCGGCTGGATAGACGAGGGGAGAGCGGTGGATATCGTCTATCTCGACTTCACCAGGGCTTTTGACACCGTCCCTCACAACATCCTCCTGGGCAAGCTCCGGAAGTGTGGGATAGATGAGTGGACAGTGAGGTGCATTAGGAACTGGCTGGATGGCAGGGCCCAGAGAGTGGTGATCAGCGGTGCAGAGTCTAGTTGGAGGCCTGTAGCTAGCGGGGTCCCCCAGGGGTCAGTCCTTGGTCCAGTCCTGTTCAATTTATTCATCAATGACCTGGATGAAGGCACAGAGTGCTCCCTCAGCAAGTTTGCTGATGACACGAAACTGGGAGGAGTAGCCGATACCCCAGAGGGCTGCACTGCCATCCAGAGGGACCTGAACAGACTGGACAACTGGGTGGTGAAAAACCTCATGCAATTCAACAAGGCCAAGTGCAAGGTCCTGCACCTGAGGAGGAATAACCCCAGACACCAGTACAGGCTGGGGACTGACCTTCTGGAGAGCAGCTCTGCGGAGAAAGACCGGGGTGTCATGGTGGACGATAAGTTGACCATGAGGCAGCAGTGTGCCCTCGTGGCCAAGAAGGCCAATGGAATCCTGGGCTGCATTAAGAAGAGTCTCCAGCAGGTCGAGGGAGGTGATCCTGCCCCTCTACTCAGCCCTGGTGAGGCCGCATCTGGAGTATTGTGTCCAGTTCTGGGCTCCACAGTACAAGAGGGATGTGGAGCTGCTGGAGAGAGTCCAGCGCAGGGCTACGAGGATGATCAGGGGCCTGGAACATCTGCCCTGTGAGGAGAGGCTGAGGGAGCTGGGCCTGTTCAGCCTGGAGAAGAGAAGGCTGAGAGGGGATCTAATCAGTGTATATAAATACCTCAAAGGAGGGAGTGCAGAGGACGGTGCTGGTCTCTTTTCAGTGGTGGCCACTGATAGGACTAGAGGAAATGGCCGGAAACTGAAACACCAAAAATTCCATAGGAACTTAAGGAAAAATTTCTTAACAGTGAGGGTGACAGAGCACTGGAACAGGCTGCCCAGAGAGGTTGTGGAGTCTCCTTCTCTAGAAATCTTCAAAACCCGCTTGGATGCAGTCCTGTGCCACGTGCTCTAGGTGACCCTGCGTAT
This sequence comes from Tinamus guttatus, assembly GCF_059628265.1. Taxonomy (NCBI): domain Eukaryota; kingdom Metazoa; phylum Chordata; class Aves; order Tinamiformes; family Tinamidae; genus Tinamus; species Tinamus guttatus. Next base: position 374,773 of record NW_028289194.1, on the reverse strand, counting down.
GCAGGGGGGTTGGACTAGATGATCTCTAGAGGTCCCTTCCAACCCTAAGCATTCTATGATTCTATGATCATAGAAGACTGGTTTCAAAGCACTCATTTAACTTTGCTCTCCCTCAAGGTGGATATGTGATGGAGAGAACAGAACACTGCTCCTTACATGGCAAAGACTCTGTGCACTGAATCCTCTTCTGGAGGGCACCTCACAACCCCAGCAGGACAACAGAGACAGTCACGTGTCCTGACAGTCACAGGGTCTCCTAAAGGGAGAGTCAACCCCTTTGCAGCCCCTCCAATGATGCTGCCCAGCACCCTGGGCACATTGACCCTCTTCAGACACCTCCATGGCAGGACCTCAGGGTGAGTATCTGAATTTGTAGCTGAAGCCCCAGCTGACTGCCAGGAGAAGAGCAGAAAAGAGAGGCAGGGAAACGAGGAGAAACACTGTGACTGCTGCCAAGGGAGGACAGAGAGACAGAGCAGCACCGTCCCCAGGTTGCACCTCCCAGACAGTGTGGACTTCCAGGGCAGTGGTTCTCAGACCCTGTGCCTTGCAATGGGAAATGGGCACATGGCAGGAGAGAGGCAGCTCTGCTGTTCTGGAAATCTGACTGCAGAGGAGGTCAGAAATGCCCTGGAGCCCTTCCCCTTGAGAGCAGAGTGAGACTAAGCACAATGAGAATGAGGAGAGCTGCAAAGGGGATCTTGCTGCTGCCCACAGGTGAAAAGGCAGTTGAAGGAATATTCTGGGGTCCTCGCAGACCTATTGATCCCCAGAGCAGCACTGCAGAACTCCCCTTCAGGCATCTAAAGCTAAAATGTCCCATTCATTCGCTGCCTTGTCAAGGATACAAAACAAAATCCTAGCCTCTGGATATTCCCTTCCCTTTCATAGAAGCTTCCCAAGAGTGTCCTCTTGAAAAGCCCCTTCCAGATATGTTGTGTGGGTGAGGCTGAGCTGTGAGCAGCCCTGACCCCACACAGCAGCCTCTCAGCAGGAGAATGAACCTGCGCGGGGGGGATCTCTCCTCCCACCCAGAGCTTCTCCCTGCAGCGCCCTGTCAGGCTGAGTGCTGATCCTCACAGAATCACTGCACCGGGCACACAGCACCCTGGGGCGCATGGACACTGTTCTGAAGAACAGTGCTCTGAAGAACCTGTGTGCCCACATTGCCTTCACTGTCTTGCACCAGCTCCAGAAGAAGCAGCCATGATGCCCTGACCTTGTGATGCTGGGACAGGGAATTTCTGTTCTGAAGCATCTCCTCGTATGCAAAGTAGAAGCAGGGAGAACAATCCTCAAAAAAGAAAGTCATCATCTGGAGGGGTGCTGCAGACCCCTCCAGAAACCTCAGCAGCATTACCCTGCAGCCGGTGACTTACCGTGTCACAGATTGCTCCCACCATGAGCTCTCCTCTGTCCTCCCACTCCACGCTGCCTTTCACCTCTCTGTCCTCTCTCCTCTGCTGTCCGCAGCAGCAGGCAGTGCCCGCAGCCCTGCTGCTCTTGGCACAGGAGCTGCTCCTGCACTCCGCTGTCTCTGGGCAGTGCTGACAGGTTGCCACGAGCTGCGGCCCAGCTGAATTCAGGAATTACTCTGTCCCTTGGGATTCCTCCCTCTGGGATATGTTCTATCAAGTAGAGTAACCTGTTTTCCTTCTCTAAAGAGAACAGGGATACAGATTCCAACATTGCAATTTATTTCATCAGATAATGATTATCTACCAAAGTTAGAAAGGTTCCACGGGAAGTCCTGATTCACATCTCTTAACTAGGCAGGACACCCAGACAGGGATAAGAAGGGAGCTTGTTGATATATGGTGCATATATGATTCAGATGACTTATTCAGATGGCTTATTGGGGCTCCACATGTCTGTTCAGAAGCGCCAGGTTTGGAGAAGGATTCAGCTAACTCATAAACTCCACAAATACATGGCAGGTGGGATTCCCCTTACCAGGCTAAGCATGCACATGGTCTGCTTGCAAGCTCCTGGCCTAAAGGTCCTCATGGAATCACTGGAGATAGAGCTTCAGCGGGAGGCCAGGTCAGGAATTCCCTTGGTCATCTCTAATGACCCTGGATGCCTTCTATCCTACTAGAGCAGCACTCACAATAAAGCTGAGGGACAGGCAGATTCCTACAGCTCAAAAGCTGATGTATTCCAGTGGAGACCATTTATAGAATCACAGAATGGTTGAGGTTGGAAGGAGCTTTGCAGATGATCTAGTTCAAACCCCTTGGTCAAGCAGTTTCACCTACAGCATGATGCACAGGATCCTGTCCAGGCAGGTCTGGAATATCTGCAGAGAAGGAGACTGCATAACCTTTCTGGGCAACCCATGCCAGTGCTCTGTCACTTTCACAGTTAAGATGCTTTTCCTCAAATTTAGGCAGAACATCCTGTGCTACAGTATGCCTTTTGTGCTGTCACTGGTCACTGCTGTAAAGAGTCTGGGTCATCCTCTTCTGCTCTTGGCATCCTCCCTTCAGGTATTTGCACACCCATTTAAGATCCCCTCTCAGCCTTCTCTTCTCCAGGCTAAAACAGGCTCAGTTCTCTCACCTTCTCCTCATAGGAGAGATGTTCCAGCTCGCTGATCAACTTTGTAGACCTATGCTGGGCGCTCTCCAGAAGCTCCTTGTTCCTCCTGAAATGGGGAGCCCAGCGCTGGACACAGGACTCAAGGGGTGGTCTCCCCAGGACCTAGTAGAGAGGCAGGATCAACTCCCTTGACCTCCTGGCAACAGTCTTCCTATTGCATCCCAAGAGACCATTGGCTTTCTTGGCGGCAAGGGCACATTGCTGGTTAATAGCCAGGCAGTAGTCCACGTGGACCCCCAGGTTTTGCTCTACAGAACTGGTTTGCATCGTTGTGATCTTCAGTGAATGTTCTGCCTAGCAGCAACCTTTGGCCTCAGGGGCTGCTCTGCCAGCAGTCTGCAGGGGGGTAGACAGGCTTCAAGGGGGCTTGAGTGAGAGAGGGCACCTTTCTCAGGTTGCAGGGGACATTTGGAGATCATCTAGTCAGATGATGGTCAATTCAGTGTTGCAAGCACCTGGGAGGCCAGCAGCAGGCACATGGCACTGCTCCTGCTTGGCAGGGGGGTCACATTGTCTGTGCTCCTGACTGGACAGCACCAGGCATTAGCAGGTCCATCCATGTCTGTGAGGGTGACCGTGAGCTCTGCTCTTTGCTGAGTCCTGGGCAGGCCAGCAAGAGGCGCCTGGCTGGGCAGTTCCTTGGGAGGTCCCTGCTGGCAGAGCAGCTGCGAGGCCAGCGCTGGCCCATGGCTGGGGACGGGCTCTGAGGCCGCTCCTGTCCCAGCAGCAGCGTGGCTGGCAGCGGGGTCTGGTGCAGACACGCGGGGAGGTCCCTTGTGTGCGCGGAGCTGCCGGGGCAGCAGCAGGCGCTGCCTGTGAGGCCAGGGGTGTCTCAGCAGCGGGCAGGGACACGGGGGCCATTGCGGGGACACTGCCGGGAGGCCCCTGCTCTCTGCAGGGCTGTCTCTGTGCTGACGCGTGGGCGTCGGCTGGTGACGTCACTGCTGCTGCAGCCCCTGATAGGCCAGGCCGCGCAGCTGGTTGTGACGTCAGCAGCCCCTTCCTGGCCGGGGCGGCTCTGCCGAGGAACCTGGTGTCCCTGCAGCCCGCGGCGGCAGCAGCCCATGCTGGGCTGTGCGCGAGCGAGGTCCCCCTGCCCGAGGAGCTGCTGGGCCAGCAGGAGGCTCACGGCGGGTGCTGGCGCTGAGGTCGCTGCTGCCAGAGCAGTGAGGGGCCAGCAGCAGCGGCGGGGACGAGAGGGTTTGCTGAGGGTGCCCCGTGGAGGGGCTGACACCTGCGGAGCTCTGCAGCCCTGGAGAAAGGCAGCTCCTTAATCAAGAGGAGGGAGATGGAGCACTTAGCACCAGGAATTTGTGCTGCTGTGAGCATGATCTTCTGCATCGAATGTAGACAAGGAGCAGAGACTTGTGGCCAGCTACCGTTGGACTAGGGAGTCCAGCAAGATGTTTTAGGCTGCTAAATAAACCCAGTGCCTAAGTGAGCATGGTGTAACAAGAGCAGTGGCATTAGTAATTGATGATTGCCAGGCTGTTTGTGCTGCAGTAATTCCCATCCCTGTGTGATGGATGAGTGAAGAGTTAATGTAGGATTGGCTGAATTGCGCTCTGAAGATGTGGTAAGCGAAATGATGGGCACTGTCTCCAGCAGCAAGTTCACAGAATCACAGAGTGGTTAACATTGGAAGGGACCTCTAGAGCTCATCTAGTCCAACTCCCCTGCTCAAGCAGGGACACCTAGAGCATGTGGCACAGGGTGGCATCCAGGTGGGTTTTGAAGATCTCCAGAGATGGAGACTCTACCACCTCTCTGGGCAGCCTGTTCCAGGACTCTGTCACCCACACAGTTCTTCCTCACATGGAGATGGAACTTCCTGTGTTTCAACTTGCACCCATTACCCATTGTCCTGTCTTTGGCCACCACCAGGAAGAGTTTGGTCCCATTCGTCTCCCTACATTCACCCCTAAGGTACTTACTTCTATGTGTTGATCAGGTCTCCTCTCGGTCTTCTCTTCTCTGGACTAAACAGGCCCAGCTCGCTTAGTCTTTCCTCACAGGATAGATGCCAGTATCCCATTAGCCTTCTTGGCCATGAGGGCACATTGCTGACTCATGGTTAGCCACTTGTCAACCAGGATTCCCAAATCCCTCTCTGTGGAGTTGCTTTCCAGCAGGTCAACCTCTAATCTATACTGGTGCCTGGGGTTATTCCTCCCCAGGTGCAGGACCCTGCACTCGTCCTTCTAATGTGATGCTGGGCAACATTTCTAAATGCCTCTGCCTTTGCTTTTGATTTTTTTTTCACCCCTACATTGCCCTATTAGTCTGGAGCTAAGTTATGAGATCCCAGTTTACCCAAGGGGTATCTGCTGGTTTGAGTGTCCTGAGGTATCTGATAGATTTAGTGAGTATCGGAATGACCCATCCTTGTGCTTGGCAGGTCTGTCCTTAAAGATCTGCTGACTTTCCTGAGCTCTGATGTCCTGGAGAGCTGCCTCCCCTGGGATCCCCCACCAGGCCCGTGAACAGGCCAGGAAGTCGGCTCTTTGGAAGCCCAGTCTCTGTTCTGCTACTGTCCTTCTGCACTCCCCTCTGCATTAGGCACTCCAGATTCTCATGGTCACAGTAGGCAAGGCAGACACTGACTATCCCATCTCTGATCAGTTTGTCCTTGTTTGAAATGTCCAGATACCAGAAAGCATTGTCCTCATCAGCCCATCTGGCAGCTGTGCAAAAAAGTTCTCCTTGATGTGCTCCAGAAGTCTCCCAGACTGCTTGCACCCTGCAGTTTGCCTTTCCAGGTCATGATAGGGGGATTAAAGTCTGCCCAACAAGAACCAGGGCCAGTGATCCACAGACTTTTTTTATACTGCTGAGAAATAGGAGAGCTCCCTCCTGAGATGCTCACCCACAAGCTCTCACTTCAAACCTTGCCTCTTCGAATGAAGAGCTCCACACATCCAATCTGCTCCTTCACACAAAAGGCATCCTCCCTCATCTTCCACTGATCACCATTCCAATGATATTTCAGGCCTGTGACAGCTTGCACATCTTCACGTGCTCCTGCCTCTACTTCAGGCTGCCTACACTTGCATATATTTGGGCTATAGAGCTTCAGCTGTGGCACAGAGAACAGAATGGTCACAGAGAAACCTGTTACCAAGAGGCAAAGACACTGGGTGTGCAATGGCCCAGTTCAGAGCAGAGCCATGCCATCATATATAGCAGGAACAATGCAATGGTGGAAGCAGCTTCCCACTAAGAAAGTGAATCCAGCAGTGTCCGAGGCCAGGAAGACGCAAAGCTGGGACACTGAAAAACAGCAGGAAAGGGGGTTCTGCCTGAGGTGACACTGTGGCTATACTGGACCTATGACAGACTTCTTGCACAAATCTCCAGGAAGGACAAGGTGCCCCTGAAGATGTCCGTGGACCTTGACAGCCTGTGATCCAGACACGCTGAGGTCCTCATTAGCCCAATCCCTGTTCATATAATATGATGGAGAAGTTGAGGAGAGGAGAGCAAGAACGGGTTGAGAGTGCCAAGAACCTCAAGATACCTTGGTGTGATGTGCCTCTCATTTATGCAGCACACATGAATGTAGACAGGATGGACTTTCCCTACAGACAGTGCTGGATTTCATTCGTCTGGGTTTGGAATGGAACCCTAGGATTCGCTGGAGCATTTGCCCAGCAAGCACTCCCTGTTGGCAGGGATAGTGTCCCTGGTTGAGCTGGACAACCCAGGCATCTGACAAGGCTCTTCCAGCACTTTTCAACACCATCAAATCAAGTGTCTGCACTGAATTACAAGAGCTGCTGGTTAATACTGGAATCTTCCTATGCCTCAGCCGGAGTGAGTGGGGCTCTAGTTGTGTTTGGCACCAGGAGGTCATTTCAGATAGCCAAGACAATTCCCCACCTGATCCTCACCTCATCCTCTAGGATGATGCAGGTCCCCCAGTTCCTGCATGAGAGCAAGCAGACACGGACACCACATGTGTCTGTGGGGCATCTGCTTTGGACCACATCTGTCTCTCCAACTGTCGCCAGATATCTGTGTGTAAGCGATTGACTCTTCCATCTCCAATGATTACAGTGGGATCTTAGACAGAGCACACATGCACACCTCTGTGTTGTGCTCACTTTGTTTTTGGCAAGGGGAATCCCACCAATGGCATCTGTGGAATTTACAGGAATAATCGGAATATCACTTCAAACCCGGGCCTGGGGGTCTGAATTCTGTAATGCCCAGACTGATTAATCCTAATCAAAACATGAACCACTCAGTGAGTTCACTTTTGTCCCATCTAGGCATCCCTATCTGGTCGAAAGATGAAAATCATTCTTCCAGAGGGGGACATTCACAAGTTTCATAGCTCCACATCCTCTGATGAAATAAATTGCAATGTTGGGACCTGTCTCCACTCACGAGAAAAGGAAAACAGATGATTATTTTAGTTTGCTTGAGGGAACAGTCCCCAGGAGGAGGGAGCACAAGGGACAGAGAAATTGGTGAGTTCAGCTGTTCCTCTGCTCCTGAGCGGGGCCAGGCTCCTGGGACGGAGGCAGCTCGTGGCAGCCTGGCAGCACTGCCCAGAGACAGCCGAGTGCAGGAGCAGCTCCTGTGCCAAGAGCAGCAGGGCTGCGGGCACTGCCTGCTGCTGCGGACAGGAGAGGAGAGAAGGCAGCGAGAGGGGAACGGCAGTGTGGAGCGGGAGCAGAGCTCATTGTGGGGGAAATCTTCACAGCCCTTGAAACAGTGAGTCTCTGTCTGCAGGGCAATGCTGCTGAGGCTCCTGGAGGGGGTGTCTGCATCCCAACCAAACCATGGCTCATAGGATTTTTAATGGTCTCTCTCCTGCAGTAAGCAGAACATAGCAGGAGGAGGAGATGTTTCAGAGCAGGGATTCCCTGACACATGGTCAGAGGATCAGGGTATGCTTCTCTTGGCTATGCCACTTGAACACAGGGCTGTAGGGCTGTGAAGGCAGGGAGTGCACCAAGGTCTGCCTGGGGCTGTGATTCAGAGCAGTGTCCCTGTACCTCATGGTGCTGTTTGCCCAGGGCAGTGACTCTGCCACCTGTGAGGGTCAGCACACAGCCTCTCCAGGGAGCTCCCTGTGGTGCTGTGGGGAGAAGCTTTGGGTGGGAAGAGAGATCCCTGACAGGGCAGGTTCTTTCTGCCTTTGAGAGGTGCTGCAGGGCTCAGGTTCTGCTCACAGCTCCAGCACATGCACAGGACATGTCTGAGGGGTCCTTTCAATAGGAAAAGCAAGAGAAGAGCTGCTTGAAGGAGAAGGAGCTTTCCTTGAGGTCTCTGCACTTTCACTTGCCTCATTTTGACAGGGAGAATGAAGGAACAAGTTTTCTGTTTTGGCAATGAGCTGGGAGATATAAACCTTCACTCTGAGAGCTTAGTAGGTCTGTGAGAAACGTCAGTGAGCTGCTTCATCCCCACTTTAGCCTAAAGGCAGCATCAGCATCTTCTTTGCAACATCCCAGGACTTTATGTGACCTGCTCATTCCAACCTGCAACCGCAGAGCTGCCCCTGGACATTGCCAGAGGTTTCTGTAGGACAGAACTGAGCACCCAGAGGGTGACATGGGATCTTTGAGCAGTGACAGGGACAAGACACTGGGACAGAGAAAGAGCTGCCAGCAGGGACAGCTCCAGGCAGCAGAGATGGGCAGGGAAGGAGAAGGAACTGCAGAGCATGGGACTGTGGTTGAACTCTGCAGCCAGAGCTGTGGCAGAGGAGAGGGGCATCTCTCTGGTGCCTCCCCACCAAAGGGCTGAGAGGGGCAGTGCTGCTATGTCCCCCTCTGCAAGGTGCCATACCCTGCAGGTAAATGAAGGTTTTCCAGAATGCCTCTCTGTCCCTCTCCTTGCCTCCCTTGGCAACAGGGTCATGGTGTTGCTCCTTAATCCTTCTCCTGTCCATGCTGCTCCTGTTCTTGCTCTCTGCTTCCTGTGTTTGGGAGTATTCAGCTGCAGTTCAGACACCAAAGCTACAAGTAGTGGAAAAGAGGGATTTCCAGGGGAGTGAGGTCTCCACAGCCCCATTCTGTCCTGCGGAGCTCCGGGAAGTGCAGTACAGGGAAATGAGTTGACTGTCCCTTAAGGAAAGTCCATCTTAAATCCTGACAATCATTTGGCTATACCCTGTGGTGTCCTGCAGGCTGCCACCTGCCCTCCAGAAAGGCTCTGCTGTCTCATGGCATATCTGCGGTATCTCAGCGACCCATGGGGAACTTATAGAAATACTGATAGCATGGAAGTGATGGTGGGAGGCTGTAAATGGGCAGCAGAAAAGGGTCTTGTGTGTTGTTTGCTAGAAGGGGAGTGTGGAGACCTCTCTCAGGTGCACGTAGAAAGGGTGAGAAGGTCAGAGATGGGCACTCTGAAACCAGACTCTGCTCTCAGCAGGGGCTGCTCTCTTTTAGAGTAACATTTTCTTGTTAGAAAAGGCGTGAGCCTCAGAGATCTGGGAATGAGACAAACAGATAAGAAAACTTCATTAATTTCTTTATTTTCCTTTTAAGAGTGTCTCCTAACTTGTCTCTTTTTGTTTATTTCCTTGGTGAATTCCCCATATGTACGGGGAGGAAATGTCCAACAGCAGCTCCCTCAGTGAGTTCCTCCTCCTGCCATTCGCAGTCACGCGGCAGCTGCAGCTCTTACACTTCTCGCTCTTCCTGGCCATCTACCTGGCTGCCCTCCTGGCCAACGGCCTCATCATCACAGCCGTAGCCTGCGACCACCGCCTCCACACCCCCATGTACTTCTTCCTCCTCAACCTCTCCCTCCTCGACCTGGGCTCCATCTCCACAACTGTTCCCAAAGCCATGGCCAATTCCCTGTGGAACACCAGGGCCATTTCCTACTCAGGATGTGCTGCCCAGATATTTTTCTTCCTCTTCTTGTATGGAGGAGAGTTTTTTCTCCTCACTGTCATGGCCTACGACCGCTATGTTGCCATCTGCAGACCCCTGCACTACGGGACCCTCATGAGCAGCAGAGCTTGTGTCAAAATGGCAGCAGCTGCATGGGCCAGTGGTTTCCTCAATGCTCTCCTGCACACTGGGAACACATTTTCCCTACCCCTCTGCCAAGGCAATGTGGTGGAGCAGTTCTTCTGTGAGATCCCCCAGATCCTCAAGCTCTCCTGCTCAGACTCCTGCCTCAGGGAAGTTGGGATTATTGTGGTTAGTGTCTGTTTATTCTTTGGGTGTTTCACTTTCATTGTGGTGTCCTATGTGCAGATCTTCAGAGCTGTGCTGAGGATCCCCTCTGAGCAGGGCCGGCACAAAGCCTTTTCCATGTGCCTCCCGCACCTGGCCGTGGTCTCCATGTTTGTCATTACTGTATTTTTTGCCTACCTGAAGCCCCCTTCCATCTCCTCCCCATCTTTGGATCTGGTGCTGGCTGTTCTGTACTCGATGGTGCCTCCAGCACTGAACCCCCTCATCTACAGCATGAGGAACAAGGAGCTCAAGAATGACTTAAGGAAAGTGATTTCATGGACATTTTTCAGCAATTGTAAAATTGCCACATCTCTCCACAAATGACTCTTTCTGTATCCCAAGCAGATTGAGTACTGTTTCGTCATGTTATTTTTATTGTGTCTTTCATTAGTAGTAATAATGGTTATCATGTTGCTGCACAAGTTCTTGGATTCGTGGTATTTAGTCTGAGACCGCTCTGTCTCACCTAGTCCATTAAATTGTGTCGAATGCTGTATCAGGACAGGCTCCCTCAGTGACTCCTATATAATAGAAAAGGTTCTGCCCAGTGCACTGCCTGAAGGCTGGGCTTCCTTCAAAACTGGTGTCAATAACACGCTCAAGAAACTGCACACCAGAAGGGCCTGCCAAGCAGCTTGCTCCATGGGTTCAGCATCAAAAACTCATCATCTTGCAATGATCTCTACAGAGATCAAGGGGTGGATTTGGGAAGCACTTATCAGTGTCCAGGTATAGTGTAGAGGTTGAATGGTGCTGCATTTACATGGCGAGAGCTGTGACACATGTTAAAGCACAGTGTGAGATTCCTGTCTTTCTGGAAGGGAAGCTGGAGATGCCAGGAGAGCAGGGAGCGGAGCCTCACAAGGGGAGAGGTCCTCCAAGGTGGAGGCACCTAAAGGTAACACACTAAACCCAGGTATTTGGGGGCAAGGCAGACCTCAGGATCTAGAGGTGCACCTGGGCACAGCTAGTACCCTCAGAAATGTCCGTAGTTCCTCCCAGCACCTGACACATCCGTAGACTCTTGGGGGGAATCGAGGCCACAAACCCCCTTTGGTTGAGTCTGCTTCCCTCCCTGAGCAGAACAGCAGCCGTGGAGACACCTCCTGATCCCTGTATGCTCAACTGCCCATTTGCTCTGTGAAGCAGCACCGTGAGTTCAGGATCTTGTGGGGAGAACAGGGAAGGGAATGGTGGGAACAGGCAACAGAATCAGAGGAGGGATTGTCTGAAATGACAAGGAAGGGGAACTGAATGTGAAGGGGTCTTGGAGAGAAAAATGCTGACATTCACTCCAAGATAATACTGGTGCACTACAGCAAGCTCCAAGACAATCATAGAATCATAGAATCACAGAATGCTTAAGGTTGGAAGGGACCTCTAGAGATCCTCTAGTCCAACCCCCTGCACACGCAGGGTCACCTAGAGCATGTGGCACAGGACTGCATCCAAGCAGGTTTGAAGATCTCCAGAGAAGGAGACTCCACAACCTCTTCGGGCAGCCTGTTCCAGTGCTCTGTCACCCTCACTGTTAAGAAATTTTTCCTTAAGTTCCTGTGGAACTTTTGGTGCTTCAGTTTGTGGCTATTTCCTCTAGTCCTATCAGTGGCCACCACTGAAAAGAGGCCAGCACCATCCTCCTCACTCCCTCCCTTGAGGTACTTATATACACTGATTAGATCCCCTCTCAGCCTTCTCTTCTCCAGGCTGAACAGGCCCAGCTCCCTCAGCCTCTCCTCATAGGGCAGATGTTCCAGGCCCCTGATCATCCTTGTGGCCCTGCGCTGGACTCTCTCCAGCAGCTCCACATCCCTCTTGTCCTGTGGAGCCCAGAACTGGACACAATACTCCAGATATGGCCTCACCAGGGCTGAGTAGAGGGGCAGGATCACCTCCCTCAACCTGCTGGAGACGCTCTTCTTAATGCAGCCCTGGATCCCATTGGCCTTCTTGGCCACGAGGGCACACTGCTGCCTCATGGTCAACTTATCATCCACCATGACATCCAGGTCCCGCTCCGCAGAAGGGCGGAGAGAGCTCAGAGCTCAGGAAAGCCAGCAGATCTTTAAGGACAGACCTGCCAAGCATAAGGATGAGTCATTCTGATACTCACTAAAACTATCGGATACCTCAGGGCACTCAAACCAGCAGATACCCCTTGGGTAGACTGGGATCTCGTTACTTAGCTCCAGGCTAATAGGGCAATGTAGAGGAGAAAAAAAAGCAGAGGCAAAGGCAGAGGCATTTGGAAATATTGCCCAGCACCTCACTACAAGGACAATTGCACGTGGGGAGGAACAACCCCAAACACCAGTATACATTAGAGGTTGACCTGCTGGAAAGCAGCTCTGCAGAGAGGGATTTGGGAATCCTGGTTGACAAGTAGTTAACCATGAGTCAGCAATGTGCCCTCGTGGCCAAGAAGGCCAATGGGATCCTGGCATCTATCATATGAGGAAAGACTAAGCGAGCTGGGCCTGTTTAGTCTGGAGAAGAGAAGACTGAGCAGAGATATGACCAACATGGAGAAGTAAGTGCCTTAGGATTGACGGTAGGGAGGATGGGGCCAAACTCTTCTTGGTGGTGGCCAATGACAGGACAAGGGGTAATGGGTGCAAGTTGAAACACAGGAAGTTCCATCTCCATGTGAGGAAGAACTTTACTGTGAGGGTGCCAGAGCCCTGGAACAGGCTGCCCAGAGAGGTTGTGGAGTCTCCTTCTCTGGAGATCTTCAAAACTCACCTGGATGCCACCCTCTGCCACATGCTCTAGGTGTCCTTGCTTCAGCAGGTGGTTGGACTAGATGAGCTGTAGAGGTCCCTTCCAATGTTAACCACTCTGTGATTCTGTGAACTTGCTGCTGGAGACAGTGCCCATCGTTTCCCTTACCACATCTTCAGAGTGCAATTCAGCCAAGTCTACATTAACTCACGCAGCAGACAGGGATGGGAATTACTGCAGCACAAACAGCCTGGGAATCATAAATTACTAATGCCACTACTCTTGTTACACCATGCTCACTCAGGCACTGGATTCATTTAGCAGCCTAAAAGGTCTTGCTGGACTCCCTGGTCCAATGGTAGCTGGCCACAAGTCTCTGCTCCTTGTCCACGTTCGCCAGAGAAGATCATGCTCACAGTGGCACAAATTCATGGTGCTAAGTGCTCCATCTCCCTCCTCTTGATTAAGGAACTGCCTTTCTCCAGGGCTGCAGAGCTCCACAGGTGTCAGCCCCTCCACGGGGCACCCTCAGCAAACCCTCTCGTCCCCACCGCTGCTGCTGGCCCCTCACTGCTCTGGCAGCAGCGACCTCAGCGCCAGCACCCGCCGTGAGCCTCCTGCTGGCCCAGCAGCTCCTCGGGCAGGGGGACCTCGCTCGCGCACAGCCCAGCGTGGGCTGCTGCCGCCGCGGGCTGCAGGGACACCAGGTTCCTCGGCAGAGCCGCCCCGGCCAGGAAGGGGCTGCTGACGTCACAACCAGCTGCGCGGCCTGGCCTATCAGGGGCTGCGGCAGCAGTGACGTCACCAGCCGACGCCCACGCGTCAGCACAGAGCCAGCCCTGCAGAGAGCAGGGGCCTCCCGGCAGTGTCCCCGCAATGGCCTCCGTGTCCCTGCCCGCTGCTGAGACACCCCTGGCCTCACAGGCAGCGCCTGCTGCTGCCCCGGCAGCTCCGCGCACACAAGGGACCTCCCCGCGTGTCTGCACCAGACCCCGCTGCCGGCCGCGCTGCTGCTGGGACAGGAGCGGCCTCAGAGCCCGTCCCCAGCCATGGGCCAGTGCTGGCCTCGCAGCTGCTCTGCCAGCAGGGACCTCCCAAGGAACTGCCCAGCCAGGCGCCTCTTGCTGGCCTGCCCGGGACTCAGCAAAGAGCAGAGCTCACGGTCACCCTCACAGACATGCATGGACCTGCTAATGCCTGGTGCTGTCCAGTCAGGAGCACAGACAATGTGACCCCCCTACCAAGCAGGAGCAGTGCCATGTGCCTGCTGCTGGCCTCCCAGGTGCTTGCAAACATTGCTGTAGGTGACACTGCTTGACCAAAGAATTTGAACTAGATCATCTGCAAAGCTCCTTCCAAACTCAACCATTCTGTGATTCTATAAATGGTCTCAACTGGAATAAATCAGCTTTTTGAGGTGTAGGGATCTGCCTGTCCCTCAGCTTTATTGTGAGTGCTGCTCTAGTAGGATAGAAGGCATCCAGGGTCATTAGAGATGACCAAGGAAATTCCTGACCTGGCCTCCCACTGAAGCTCTATCTCCAGTGATTCCATTAGGACCTTTATGCCAGGAGCTTGCAAGCAGACCATGTGCATGCTTAGCCTGTTAAGGGGGAATCCCACCTGCCATGTATTTGTGGAGTTCATGAGTTAGCTGAATCCTTCTCCAAACCTGGTGCTTCTGAACAGACATGTGGAGCATGTGGACATCTGACTAAGTCATCTGACTCGTATATGCACCATGTATCAACAAGCTGCCTTCTTATCCCTGTCTGGGTGTCCTGCCTAGTTAAGAGATGTGAATCAGGACTTCCCGTGGGACATTTCTAACTTTGGTAGATAATCATTGTCTGATGAAAGAAATTGCAACATTGGAATCTGTATCCCTGTACTCTTTAGAGAAGGAAAACAAGTGACTCTACTTGATGGAACATATCCCAGAGGGAGGAATCCCAAGGGACAGAGTAATTCATGAATTGAGCTGAGCCGCAGCTCGTGGCAACCTGTCAGCACTGCCCAGAGACAGCCGAGTGCAGGAGCAGCTCCTGTGCCAAGAGCAGCAGGGCTGCGGGCACTGCCTGCTGCTGCAGACAGAGGAGGAGAGAAGGCAGCAAAGGATGAATGGTGGTTTGGAGCAAGGGGCACAGAGCAGAACTCAGTGCACAGCAAAATCTTCACAGCTGTTTACATGGTGAGTGTCTGGCTACAGGGCAATGCTGTTGAGCTTTCTGGAGTGTTCTGTGGAACAAAGTTGTCTGCAGGGAAGGAGGCTTTCCTTCCCCCTTCTGTCCTGTGCAGCTCTATGAAATGCAGTGGACAGGGCTGGGAAATGAGCTGTATCTCCCTTAAGGAGAGAGCCCATCCTCACTGCTAAGAGAGACCCATGAGGAAGCTGCAGAGATGCTGAGGGTATGGAGGTGGTGGGGAGAATCTGTCTATGGGCAGCTGAAAAGAGCCCTGTGTGCTCTTGGCAAGAAGGGGAGTGAGGAGACTCTCTTAGGTGTATGGGGAAAGGGCGAGAAATTGAAAATCTGCGTTGTGAAATGGGACTCCTCTGCCCTCTGCAAGGTCTGATCTCCTGTTAGGAGAGTAGAGGAGTGTGATCATCCTCCAGCATAGAACAGCTGGGAAATAGTCTAAGAGACAAATGAGATGTCCCTAATCTGCACATAGCAACAGTGGATGATTTCATCTCTGGACTCAGTAGAAATGCCAAAGAGGTCTATTTTGAGGAACACTCCCCAGGGGTGACAAGCACAGCTCCAATCAAATAAAAAATATTGAACAACTCCATGAAACTCTGTTCCTCAAACCACCCTCTTTATATTTGGGAGGGAAGATGCTGAAGGGCTCGTTGATGTGTTGGGTGGACTTCACCTGACAGAAATGGTGAATGGTCAAGCTCATCACCTCTGTTCCCTGATTCCCAGTGCTGTACAGCAGGACAGACCCCCTGGAGTCCAGGGGCTGAGGTCCCTGCTCCTCACAGCACACTCAGCCAGTGCAAAGCAGAACTCAAGCAAAGTACTGAGAAAAAGATCCTCTCAGTAAAGACAGAGGCAGTGTGAGAGTGCATGGGGGGAAGATGTATGAAAAATGAGCAACTAGAGAGTTTTTTTTTTTTTCTTGAAAAGTTAATCCTAACTTCTCAGTGTCTTCTCTTTTTTTGGACAGTGCCCAAAGACTGGGGGCAAAATGCCCAACAGCAGCTCTCTTGCTCACTTCCTCCTCCTGCCATTCACAGACACGCGGGAGCTGCAGCTCTTGCACTTCTCGCTCTTCCTGGCCATCTACCTGACTGCCCTCCTGGCCAACGGCCTCATCATCACAGCCGTAGCCTGTGACCACCGCCTCCACACCCCCATGTACTTCTTCCTCCTCAACCTCTCCCTCCTCGACCTGGGCTCCATCTCCACCACTGTTCCCAAATCCATGCACAATTCTCTGTGGAACATGAGGGTCATTTCATACTTGGAATGTGCTGGGCAGGTCTTTTTCTTCCTTTTTTTCATATCAGCGGAGTATTATCTCCTCACAGTCATGGCCTATGATCGCTACGTTGCCATCTGCAGACCCCTGCACTACGGGACCCTCCTGGGCAGCAGAGCTTGTGTCAAAATGGCAGCAGCTGCCTGGTCCTGTGGCTTTCTCAATGCTCTCCTGGAAACTGGGAACACATTTTCCTTACCCCTCTGCCAAGGCAATGTGGTGGAGCAGTTCTTCTGTGAGATCCCCCAGATCCTCAAGCTCTCCTGCTCAGACTCCTACCTCAGGGAAGCTGGGATTATTGTGGTTAGTGCCTGTTTAGCCTTTGGCTGTTTCACTTTCATTGTGGTGTCCTACGTGCAGATCTTCAGAGCTGTGCTGAGGATCCCCTCTGAGCAGGGCCAGCACAAAGCCTTTTCCATGTGCCTCCCACATCTGGCCGTGGTCTCCCTGTTTGTCAGCACTGGTCTATTTGCCTACCTGAAGCCCCCTTCCATCTCCTCGCCATCTCTGGATCTGGTGGTGGCTGTTCTGTACTCGGTGGTGCCTCCAGCACTGAACCCCCTCATCTACAGCATGAGGAACAAGGAGCTCAAGGATGCCATTAAGAAAGTGATTTCACGGACATTTTTAAACAGTGGTTATTTTTCCACATCTCTCCGCAAATGACTCTTTCTGTATCCTGTAACTGGATTGAACATTGTTTCTTCATGTTATTTTTATTATGACTTTTACTAGTGATAATAATTGTTATCGTGTTCCTACATAACTACTTGTATTCATTCCCCTTTTTACGGTATCTGCTCTGTCTCACCTGATACCCTCAGTTGTGTCAATGCTGGACAAGGACTGGCTCCATAACAGTATCTCTATAATAAAGTAATTTCTATCAGTACAGTGCGTGAAAGCTGGGCTTTTCCTCCAAAGCTGGTGTCAAGAATAGGCCCAAGGACTTGCACCCCTCAAGGGCCTGCTGCACAGGATTCTCCATGGGTTCAGCAACACAGAGCTCAGAATCATGTAATGATCTTTCAGAGACCAAGGGCTGGTTTGGGAATTCACCCATCGGAGACCAAGGATAGTGGAGACGCTGAATGGTC
The DNA here is from genome assembly GCF_059628265.1 of Tinamus guttatus. NCBI lineage: Eukaryota > Metazoa > Chordata > Aves > Tinamiformes > Tinamidae > Tinamus > Tinamus guttatus. Next base: position 357,660 of record NW_028289194.1, on the reverse strand, counting down.
ATGGATTTACACATGCACAGCTCTCCTACGTATTAAGGCACAATGTCAGATGGCTGTTCTCATGGAGGGGAAGCTGGATGTGTCAGGAGAGCACAGAGATCCTCCTGGGACAGCATATGCCTGGGATGGACTTTGAATAGAACCTCATAAAGGGAGAGCTCCTCGAAGATGGAGTTTCTTAGAGGTAAAGCACTGGGTATTCGCAGGCAAAAGAGGACTCTGCAGTCTCAGGAGAGGCAGTGAGGACCCAACTGTCAGGAAGAAGGGAGAACGGAGAGCCCTCTGGGTCACCATCTATCAAATACCAGGGGCAGGATGTATAGAATCATAGAATCATAGAATGCTTAGGGTTGGAAGGGACCTCTAGAGATCATCTAGTCCAACCCCCTGCATACGCAGGGTCACCTAGAGCACATGGCACAGGACTGCATCCAAGCGAGTTTTGAAGATCTCCAGAGGAGGAGACTCCACAACCTCTCTGGGCAGCCTGTTCCAGTGCTCTGTCATCTTCACTGTTAAGAAATTTTTCCTTAAGTTCCTGTGGAATTTTTGGTGTTTCAGTTTCCAGCCATTTCCTCTAGTCCTATCAGTGGCCACCACTGAAAAGAGACCAGCACCGTCCTCTGCATTCCCTCCCTTGAGGTATTTTGTATACACTGATTAGATCCCCTCTCAGCCTTCTCTTCTCCAGGCTGAACAGGCCCAGCTCCCTCAGCCTCTCCTCATAGGGCAGATGTTCCAGGCCCCTGATCATCCTTGTGGCCCTGTGCTGGACTCTCTCCAGCAGCTCCACATCCCTCTTGTACTGTGGAGCCCAGAACTGGACACAATACTCCAGATGCGGCCTCACCAGGGCTGAGTAGAGGGGCAGGATCACCTCCCTCGACCTGCTGGAGACGCTCTTCTTAATGCACCCCAGGATCCCATTGGCCTTCTTGGCCACGAGGGCACACTGCTGTCTCATGGTCAACTTATCATCCACCATGACGCCCAGGTCCCTCTCTGCAGAGCTGAATCTGGTCCTGCATGTTTCTGACATTTGTCCATGGTCACCCACAACTGTGCCAGGGCACTGTCAATTTCCTTGGCCATCTCAGGTGACCCTGGATGCCTTTTCATCCAACACGGGTATCAGTCACTATAATGATGAGGCACAGGCAGATCCTTACAGTGCAGAATGCTGATATATTTCAGTGCAGGCATTTCAAATATTAGAGAAGGGTTTAAGTTGAAGTTGGAAGGGACTTATGGAGATCATCTTGTCCAGAGTCCTGCACAAGCAGGTTCACATACTGCACATTGCACAGGATCATGTCCAGGCAGATTTGGAATATCTCCAGAGAAGGAGGCTCTTCCTTGATGTATTTGTACACAGTGATGGGATCCCCCCTCAGCCCTCTCCTATCCTGGCTGAACAGCTGCAGCTCTCTCAGCCTCTCCTCAGAGGAGAGCTGTTCCAGTCCCCTAATCATCTCTGTAGTCCTCCACAGGACTCTCTCCAGCATTTCCATGTCCCTCTTGTACTGAGGAACACAGAAGTGGACACAGGACTCCAGATTGGACCTCACCAAGGCCAAGTATAGAGAGAGGATCTCCTCCCTTGACCTGCTGCCAACATTCTTCCTAATGCGCCCCAGGAGGCCACCGTCCTCCTTGGCCACAAGCAGCCATTGCTGGCTCGTGGTCAGCTGGCAGTCCACCAGGATGCCCAGGTCCTTCTCTGCAGAGCTGCCCTCCAGCAGGTCAACCCCAGTCTGTACCAGTGCATTCAGTTATTCTTACCTAGGTGTGGGACCCTGAACTTCATGAGGTCCAACTCTCCAGCCTGTTCGTTTCCCTTGGAATGGCTGCACAGAGGTTTGGGGTATCAGACACTGCTCCCAGTTTGGGACCATAAGGACACTTGGTAAGTGTGCACTCATCCCCTTCATCCAGGTCATTAATCAAGTAGCTGGACAAGATCGAACCCAATATTGACATCTGGGGAACACCAAGAGCTCCAGGCCTCCAGCTAGACTCTGCACCACTGATCACAACCCATGGAGCTCTGCCATTCAGCTGCTGTCCACTCATCTAAACGCACACTTCTTGACCTTGCCCATGATGGGAGACAGTGTTCAAGACTTTGCTGAAGTCAAGGCACACAACATGCACCAATCTACCCTCATCTCCCCAGCCAGTCCTTCCATCCTAGAAGACTCTCGAACTGATTCAGCTTGATTTCCCCTCGGTGAATTCATGCTGACCACTGCTGACGCCCGTCCTTTCCTCCACATGCTTAGAGACAACATCCCTGATGAGTTGCTTCTTCACCTTTCCAGAAAGGTTCATCCCTTCCACAGTCACTGGTCACCAATGAGTGAGTCCTAAATGCAGAGCTCATTACACATTTCTGAGCTATTTTCTCCTGAACACATGGAGAATCCTGTGAAGCAAGGCCTTTGGGGTACAATTGCTTGAGCCTATTCTTAAAAGCAGCTTCCTCTAAAGAGCAGCCTTCAGGCACTGCACTGGGTGGAACTTTCTGCTTTTAATGACAGAGTGAGGAGATCAGCTCTGACCCAGACTTAGACATCAATTTATTTGGAAACCATATGAGACAAAGTAGTCTAATTCAAGGAGGAACAAATCCAACCATTTGTGTAGCAGCATGTTAACAAATGCTAGTAATAGTAAATCTAATAAACATAAAGAACTATTGCTCAATCATGGTACAGGATACAGTAGGATTCACATGTTGAGATCAACACCGATATTACCATTTCTGAATAATGTCCATGAAATTACTTTCCTCAGGGCATCCTTGAGCTCCTTGTTCCTCATGCTGTAGATGAGGGGGTTCACTGTTGGAGGCACCACCGCATACAGAACAGCCAGCGCCAGATCCAGAGCTGGGGAGGAGATGGAGGGGGGCTTCAGGTAGGCAAACATGGCTGTGCTGATGAACAGGGAGACCACAATCAGGTGCGGGAGGCACATGGAAAAGGCTTTGTGCTGGCCCTGCTCAGAGGGGATCGTCAGCACTGCTCTGAAGATCTGCACGTAAGACACCACAATGAAAATGAAACAACCAGAGTGTACACAAAAAGTAATCACAAGGACTCCAACTTCCCGGAGATAGGAATTAGAGCAGGAGAGCCTGAGGATCTGGGGGATCTCACAGAAGAACTGCTCCACCTCATTACCTTGGCAGAGTGGTAAGGAAAATGTGTTCCCGGTGTGCAGGAGAGCATTGACAAAACTGCTGCTCCAGGTACCTGCTGCCATTTTGACACAAGCTTTGCTGTCCATGAGGGTCCCATAATACAGGGGTCTGCAGATGGCAACATAGCGGTCATAGGCCATGACTGTGAGAAGGAAATACTGTCCTACTATCAAGAAAAGAAACATAAAGAACTGCACAGCACATCCTGAGTAGGTAATGGCCCTGGTGTCCCATAGGAAATTGGCGATGGATTTGGGGACAGTGGTGGAGATGGAGCCAAGGTCGAGGAGGGAGAGGTTGAGGAGGAAGAAGTACATGGGGGTGTGGAGGCGGTGGTTGCAGGCTACGGCTGTGATGATGAGGCCGTTGGCCAGGAGGGCAGCCAGGTAGATGGCCAGGAAGAGCGAGAAGTGCAAGAGCTGCAGCTCCCGCGTGTACGCAAATGGCAGGAGGAGGAACTCACTGAAGGAGCTGCTGTTGGACATTTGCTATCTCAGGGCATAGTGCACTGTCCTGGGAGAAAAAAAAAAAAAAAAAAAGATGTGGCATTTTAGGAAAAGACATTTGAAGAAAGAAAAACCAGTAAATTAAAAAAAAATATTCAATTTCTCATTAAAAACACATCACACTGATTCTCTCTTTACTAAGGGGAGGGGACGGGGAAGGGGCATCTGCGCACTTACCTGGCTTGAACCCCATTTTGTGCTTACCGGGTGTGTTGTAAGGATTTGGGGCCTCTGCCCATGGAATGTGGAGGGAATTGGAGTGAGTAATTCTGGCACTCACAATAAAATCACTTTTCAGGTAACAGGGCTGTTCAGCATCTTCACACCCATTTCTAAAGGGTGTGGATTGTAGAAGAAAGTTTTTTTTTTTGACATTATTTATTTTCTTTGAGATGCCCCTCTCCCACCTGGGCAGCGCTCTTTGAAGATAGCAATCATTGTCCTTTCTGCTGCGAGTGCTGAGAGGAAAGGCTTCCCTATCACTTGGGGCAGAGTGATGAGAGCTTCTCTATCATCCCAGGTTCCATCTGTCCTGCACTCACACTGCTTTGAGCTGGAGGATGATCACATTTACATGTTACCCTAAAAACCACACTCCTGTGCAGACCCCTGTTTCATATAACTTGCAGCATTGATATCTGAACTGCAGCTGAAATCCTCTCCACCCAAGTGAGCCTAAGAGAAGACCAGGAGCAGCACGGACAGGAGGGAAGCAAGGAGCAATCCTGGGGCACAGGGACACTGCTATGGATTAGAGCCCGTGCAGACCTGGGTGCACACCCAGCTTCACAGCCCTGCAGCATCCCTGGGAGAAGGAAGCAGGATGCCCTGTCCCGGTGACGCTGAGGCAGAGAATCCTGCTCTGAACCATCCTCTGCATTGGAGATGGTGGGAAAGCGATTGCCCCAAACTCTATCAAGTGATGGAATTGCCTGGGTGCAGAAGACCCCTCTGGAAACTCAGTAGCATTGCCCTGCAACCAGAGACTTACCATGCAAGGGGCTGAGAGCTCACTTCCACAGTGAGCTCTGCTCCGTCCTCCCGCTCCACACTGCCGTTCCCCTCTCGCTGCCTTCTCTCCTCTGCTGTCCGCAGCAGCAGGCAGTGCCCGCAGCCCTGCTGCTCTTGGCACAGGAGCTGCTCCTGCACTCGGCTGTCTCTGGGCAGTGCTGCCAGGCTGCCACGAGCTGCCTCCATCCCAGGAGCCTGGCCCTGCTCAGGAGCAGAGGCCCAGCTGAACTCACCAATTTCTCTGTCCCTTGTGCTCCCTCCTCCTGGGGAATGTTCACTTCAATAAACTAAAATAATCACCTGTTGTCCTTTGCTAATGATTGGAGAGAGATTATTCCAACACGGCGATTTATTTCATCAGAGGATGACTATCTATGAAAGTTGGAAATACCCCACTCTGGAAGCCTTATCTCACATCCCTTAACTAGACAGGAGACTGAGGAGTGGACAAGTGGGAGTTCACTGACAAAAGGTTCAGGTGCTGATTCAGAAATATCCATCTGGGCACTACCTGCCTAGATCTGAGTGTGAAGTCGTATTCAGATCCCTCCAGTAAACTCCACAAACACACGAGTGGTGGCATTCCCCTTGCCAAATGGAAGTTAGCAGAGCACAGAGATCTGCACACAAGCTCCTTGTCAAAGCTCCACCACAATCGCTGGAGATGAAGGCTGAGAGTCAGTTGCTCCCACAGAAGCACCTGGTGACAGTGGAAGAGACTGAGGAGATGTAAGGCAGGTGCCAGTGCCTGCTTGCTCCGGTGGAGCTACTGGGAGACCTGCATCATCCTAGAGCACGAGTTTGGGTCCAGGTGGGGAATTGCCTTGACTGTCTGAAATGACCCCAGATGACAACTACGATGTCACCCTCCTGTCACCCTCCTGAGGTGAAAGGGTCCCAGTGCCCGGGCTGCGCAGGTTCTCCTCTGATTGCTCGTGATAAGGGCTCATGACACACACCACTGGGTCAAATGAATTTCTGTGGCAGAGTTGGAGGACAAAAGTAGGAATGAATCAAAAAAGGGGAATGCAGTCCAGGAGCCCTACCAGTACACATCCCCAAACACAGGTGGATCTCAGACCCTCTCGGGCAAGCCCCTTTCTGCAATGATCTGCAGCAGCTGGGAGGAGATGCCTCTGGTGGGGTGGAGGGCAGCTGTATTGCTCTCTGGGTAGACAAAGAGATCTCAGGCTCTTGTCGCACCAGTGCAGAGCAGCTGTCTGCTCAGAGGCCTGCAGGGGAAGAGGGACAGAGCTCAGTGCTCATGGGTGAAGGTGGTGACGTGTGTCTGGGGCCAGGCACTGCTCTCTGCTAGACCTTCTCCTAGGAAAGCTGTGCAGGAGCAGGCATACCCTGGAGAAAAACTTTTCCCATGTTCCTGGGACCAGTGACAGGGTCCCTTCTGTGTGAGAACATGACATGCTGTCAGCAGGGCCATGGCTGCCATTCGTACTCTGAGGTCGTTTCTGCCTGAGTACCTGATAGCCCCAAATTCTGACTCTGAGGACCCTTATTGCTCTGGATAGACCAGAGGGGGCTCTTAGCTGCCACAGGCTGTTGTGATGTTACCTCAGTGTCTGGTGGTGACAAGCCAGAAAAGGCCCATGGTTTGCATGTTGGTTGTGTTGGCCTTTCTGCCTCAGGACCTGATAGGCCAGCGGCAGGCAAATGGCCTGGATGTTTGTGAGGTCACTGCTGTGCCTGTTCCTGTTAGGCCAGAAGCAGGGATATGGCCTGGATATTGGTAGTGAGGTCACTGCTGGGCCAGTCTTTGATAGCCCAAAAGCAGGGATAGGGCTCTGAGGGTGACTGTGAGGTCACATCCTTCTCTGTAGACTTGACGCCATCAAGAGGCTCTGGGTTGCTGAGGTTTCTTGTGACGTCACCTCTGTCCCTGCTGCTGATAGGCCAGAGCCAGTTGAAGGTTCCAGGGCACATTGTGAGGTCACTGCTGCCGCCGTGCGGGATTGGCCAGCAGCAGAACCAGTCCCAGCCAAGGGCCTATGAGGTTCCCTCGGTGTGAGCAGCTGATCAGAGGACAGGGCTGTGACACGGACTGTGAGGACACGTCTGTCTGTGCAGAGGACAGGCTGGAAAGGCGCTGGCCATGCAGGGCTGTCCCCACAGCGAGTCCTGGAGATGGAGAAGGAGCAGCAGGCGAATGGCTGCTCCTCATCCATGGATGGGATCCCTGGAGCGCAGGAGCGCATGAGGGAGGTGAGCAGTGGGGCTGGAGGGAGAGGCGGCAGCAGGGATGGGACCCAGAGGGAGGGCACATTCCCAGAGGATGGTGGAGAAGAAGACCTGAGCCAAGACAGCCCAGCAGGAGCTTCTCCAGCGAGGGACCACGTATTCCTGGCCACGGGCATTTCCTCTCACACAAAGCAGACCAACGGGCACTCTCTCCTGTAGCTGACGCTGGTTCAGGAAGAACAAGGTGCCACTGAAGAGGTCCATGGGCCTTGGCAGCCTTTGATGCAGCCACCCAGAGGTCCTCATTAGCCCATTGCCTGTTCATACCATGTGGTGGGATGAAGAAAAGTTCAGGGGAGGAGAGCTAGAAGGGTTTGAGAGTGCAGAGCCTGGAGCAGAGACGAGGCAGGGCTGGGGTGCCTCCCATTTATGCATCACCCTGGATGTAGATGGGATGGGCTTTCCCTACAGCCAGTGCTGGAATGTCTTTGGGTACAGGATGGAAACGCAGGATGTCCTGGGGCACTTATCCAGCAATCACTCCAAGGGGACGTGGTTTACCTGTAGGTCCCCGGCTGTATCTGCTAGAGACGTGTGGTTGTGCTGGACACCCCTGGCATCTTACAAGGCCCTGCCAGCCCTTTTCTGTGCCATCAAATCAAGGCACTTCACTGAATTACAAGAGCTGCTGGTTAATCCTGGAATCTTCCCATGCCTCAACTTCCCCATGCTCTCGTTGTAATTGGCATCTGGGGTCATTTCAGACAGACAGCCAAGGCAATTCCCCACCTGGACCCCAGCTCATGCTGTAGGATGATGCATGTCTCTCAGTAGCTCCATCACTGGCACCTTGCTTGGACCCCCTCAGACTCTTCCACTGTCACATACCTTGGCCCTCCTCAGTCTCTTCCACTGTCACCAAGTGTTTTTGCAGGAGCTACTGACTCTCACCCTGCATCTCCAGTGATTAGAGTGGAGCTTTGAGAAGGAGCTCGTGTGCAGATCACTGTGCTCTGCTCGCTTCAGTTTTGGGAAGGGAAATCCCACCACTTGTGTTTTTGTGGAGTTTACAGGAGGGATCTGAATACGACTTCAGATCCAGGCCTAGATAGGTACTGCCCAGATTGATATTTCTGAATCAGCACCTGGACCATGTGTCAATTAACTCCCTATTTGTCCACTCCTCGGTCTCCTGTCTAGTTAAGGGATGTGAAATGAGGCTTCCAGAGTGGGGTATTTCCAACTTTCATAGATAGTCATCCTTTGATGCAATAAATTGCCATGTTGGAATAATCTCTCTCCAATCATTAGCAAAGGACAACAGGTGATTATTTCAGTTTATTGAAGTGAACTTTTCCCAAGAGGAGGGAGGATGAGGGACAGAGAAATTGGTGAGTTCAGCTGGGCCTCTGCTCCTGAGCGGGGCCAGGCTCCTGGGACGGAGGCAGCTCGTGGCAGCCTGGCAGCACTGCCCAGAGACAGCCGAGTGCAGGAGCAGCTCCTGTGCCAAGAGCAGCAGGGCTGCGGGCACTGCCTGCTGCTGCGGACAGCAGAGGAGAGAGGACAGAGAGGGATGAACAGTGGTTTGGAGCGAGGGGAACAGAGGAGAACTCAGTGCACGGCAAAATCTTCACAGACGTTTACATGGTGAGTGTCTGGCTGCAGGGCAATGCTGTTGAGCTTTCTGCAGGGGACTTCGGCTCTCAGTCCATGTCATTATGCACTGGGTTTTTAATAGTCTCTCTCCTGGTTTATTCAGGGCATAGCAGGCTGAGGAGATGCTGCAGGGCAGGCGTTCCCTGCCACTGTCACAGGGACAGAGCATCCTGCTTCCTTCTCGCAGGGACGTTGCAGGGGGTGAAGCCAGGGAGTGCAGCCAGGTCTGTTCTTCAGAGCAGTGTCCCTGCGCCTGCTGTGTGCCCGGGGCAGTGACTCTGCAGCCTGCGAGGGGCAGCGCTCAGCCTGCCTGGGGAGCTCCCCATGGGCCTCCAGGGAGAATCTCTGCCTGAGAGGAGAGACACCTGGCAGGGATTAAGGCAGTGAGGGATTAAGAGGTCTGGAGAAACCTCAGCAAGCCACTTCACCCCACCTTAGATTGCAGATAGCATCACCATCATTATTGTGGCTTTGGAGGACTTTATGTGACCTAGTCATTACAACCTGTGGCCACAGAGCCAGGAGGTTTCTGTAGGGTAGAGCTGAACACATGGAGGGTGATTCAGGATCTGTAAGCCATGGCAGGGACAAGACACAGGGACAGAGGAAGAGCTGCCAGCAGGGACAGCTCCAGGCAGCAGAGATGGGCAGGGAAGGGGCAGGAAGTGCAGGGCAGGAGCTGCCTCCTCTGCAGCCAGACCTCCATCCATATCCAGGGGCATCTCTCCTGCCACGGGGCCATTTCCTGCTGCCCCACCAAGGGGCTCAGAGTCGCTGCTCTGTACTGTCACCCTCTGCGAGGTTGCATGCCCAGCTGCGTACGGTGAAGGCTTTCCAGGCTGTCTCTCTGTGCCTCTCCTTGCCTGCCTTGGTAGCAGCGTCATGGTCTTGCTCCTTGTTTCCCCTCCTGTCCAGGATGCTCCTGTTCCTGCTCTCAGCTTTCTGGGGTTGGGTGTTTTCAGCTGAAGTTCAGGCGCTGATGTTGCAAGCTGTAGAACAGAGAGGTCTGCAGGGAAGGAGCTTTTCCAGCCCCCTTCTGTCCTGTGCAGCTCCATGAAATGCAGTGGACAGGGCTGGGAAATGAGCTTATCTCCCTTAAGGAGAGCCCATCCTCACTGCTAAGAGAGACCCGTGAGGAAGCTGCAGAGATGCTGAGGGTATGGAGGTGTTGGGGAGAATCTGTCTATGGGCAGCTGAAAAGAGCCCTGTGTGCTCTTGGCAAGAAGGGGAGTGAGGAGACTCTCTTAGGTGTATGGGGAAAGGGAGAGAAATTGAAAATCTGCATTGTGAAATGGGACTTCTCTGCCCTCAGTAAGGTCTGATCTCCTGTTAGGATAGTAGAGGAGTGTGATCATCCTCCAGCATAGAACAGCTGGGAAATAGTCTAAGAGACAAATGAGATGTCCCTAATCTGCACATAGCAACAGTGGATGATTTCATCTCTGGACTCAGTAGAAATGCCAAAGAGGTCTATTTTGAGGAACACACCCCAGGGGTGACAAGCATAGCTCCAATCAAATAAAAAAATATTGAACAATTCCATGAAACTCTGTTCCTCAAACCACCCTCTTTATATTTGGGAGGGAAGATGCTGAAGGGCTCGTTGATGTATTGAGGGGATTTCACCTGACAGAAGTGGTGAATGGTCAAGCTCATCACCTCTGTTCCCTGATTCCCACTGCTGTACAGCAGGGCAGACTCCCTGGAGTCCAGGGGCTGAGGTCCCTGCTCCTTGCAGCACACTCAGCCAGTGCAAAGCAGAACTCAAGCAAAGTACTGAGAAAAAGATCCTCTCAGTAAAGACAGAGGCAGTGTGAGAGTGCATGGGGGGAGCATGTATGAAAAATGAGCAACTAGAGAGTTTTTTTTTTTCTTGAAAAGTTAATCCTAACTTCTCAATGTCTTCTCTTTTTTGGACAGTCCCAAAGTCTGGGGGCAAAATGCCCAACAGCAGCTCTCCTGCTGACTTCCTCCTCCTGGCATTCACAGACACGCGGGAGCTGCAACTCTTGCACTTCTCGCTCTTCCTGGCCATCTACCTGGCTGCCCTCCTGGCCAATGGCCTCATCATCACAGCCGTAGCCTGCGACCACCGCCTCCACACCCCTATGTACTTCTTCCTCCTCAACCTTTCCTTCTTTGACCTCAGTTTCATCTCCACCACTGTCCCAAAAGCCATGGCCAATTCCCTGTGGGACACCAGGGCCATTTCCTACTCAGGATGTGCTACACAGGTCTTTATATTTGCCTTTCTCATGTTAGCAGAGTATTGTCTCCTCACTGTCATGGCCTAAGACCGCTACGTTGCCATCTGCAGACCCCTGCACTACAGGACCCTCATGGACAGCAGAGCTTGTGTCAAAATGACAGCAGCTGCCTGGGCCAGTGGTTTCCTCAATGCTCTCCTGCACACTGGGAACACATTTTCCATACCACTCTGCCAAGGCAATGTGGTGGAGCAGTTCTTCTGTGAGATCTCCCAGATCCTCAAGCTCTCCTGCTCACACTCCTACCTCAGGGAACTGGGCTTCTTGTGATTAGTGTCTGTTTATTCTTCGGGTGTTTCATTTTCATTGTTGTGTCCTACGTGCAGATCTTCAGAGCTGTGCTGAGGATCCCCTCAGAGCAGGGCCGGCACAAAGCCTTTTCCATGTGCTTCCCGCACCTGGCCGTGGTCTCCTTGTTTGTCAGCACTGGCATGGTTGCCTACCTGAAGCCCCCCTCCATCTCCTCCCCTGTTCTGGATCTGGTGGTGGCCGTTCTGTACTCGCTGGTGCCTCCAATACTGAACCCCCTCATCTACAGCCTAAGAAACGAGGAGCTCAAGAATGCCCTAAGGAAACTCATCCAGTGGGTCTAGTGCCAGCAACAAGATCTGTCCTAGGGGCTTTGGCATTAAGGATAAGTGTTGTTCATTTTTTCTTGCTTGCTTTTTTTTCTCTTATATTCCAATAAAGGAAAAATATATAGTCTGGTTCATGCCATTTCTCCACAGGAAAGTCTCATTGGAATCTGCCACAGGGACCATGTTGGAGCAGGACGCCAGGCTTCCCCCTTCACCAGCAAAGAGGGGGGAGACTCTGAGCCCCACTAAGCAACTTCCGATGTCTCCCATGCAATGAGGAGAGTTTCCCTGTGCAGTGTCTCTTCCAGCACTGGAGCTGAGGGGCACAGAGTCAGGCTCACACGAGCACAGACAGGGTGAGACCATGGCTCCTGTGTCCATTAGGAGAACTCGGCTCCCCTAGCCACAACCAGGGGGTAATTTTACCTGCTCTCCCATGGAGGTCATAGTGATGTGTCGCCCTACATTGGTCCCTTCCCTCTACACTGCTCCAACAGTCCAAGTGGGGCATGAGTGGAGGAGAGGCTGGATGCAGCATGTGGAGACAGAGCTCTGCTGCTTAGGGCCATCCCCACACTGCAAGGCATTTCCTTGCTGCACCCTTCAAAGGGCCCGCAGTTTTTCTGGCTACATGTCCACCAACAGCAGCAGGACTTTTTTTCCCCTCTTTTCAAGGCTCTTCTCCTCATTTTCACACTGTCCTGCTGTGCTCTCATGTGCCTACTTGCCCTAAGTGCTCTTGTAACATGGTGTTTCCTGGTACATTTCTGTGATGTCAGGCAGGACTAGGGCCTGGGCACCCATATGCCAAACCTGGCCTACACAAGAACATTTACTATAATAAAAGAGCATCTCCCCTGTGATTTCCCTCAAGTGTGGCCTTTCTTCACAGATGGATCTCAAAGGGGTCTCATGTTCTGCTTGTGAACTCCATTGGCCCTAGGGGATGAGCTCCAAGGATGTTTGATCTGTGTGATCTCCTAGGGACCGAGGGCAGCACTCAGAGTTCATCTCTCAGTGGCAAGTGCCAGTGGAGATGGGAAATTGTTTCTGAATCATCTGCAGCAGGTGGTCTCACAGGTGACAGTGCTGATGGGATTTGTCCTCCATCCTTCTGGAGGAGAATCTCCAGGAGATCCCCAGGAGAGCTTAGAGGATCTCCACAGCCCAGGTGAGGGCTGTGAGTGGAGCCTCACAAAATGAGGGATGGTCCACCATGGAGTAACCAGAAGGCAGAGCTTTAAATCCAGGTGCACATGAGGAAAGGGGGGCTCTCAGCCCTTGGAGAGGCAGTGGGGACCCAAGAGGGCAAGGGAAGCGGCACTGGAGGGTGAATCCTGCTGTGAAACACCAGATGGGAGCTAGTGCCCACCCAAACACATCTCCTCCCACTGCAAACACTCTGGGGTCGTGTATCACCAGTATCGGTGGTGGCAGTCCCAGCCCAACTGGGTCTGCTTCTCTCTCTGACCACCATGGACCATAGTCCCACAGCTGCTCACTCTGCAAAGCAGCACCACCAGAACAGGGCCGGTGCAGGAACAGCCCAGCCAGCACTGAGGACACTGATCTGGGAAAAGGCTCTGTGGGGAGCAGAGATGTCCCAGGAAAGAGGCAGGGTAACATCCTGAGATAGAAAACGCAAAGGAGAGCCAGGTTTCTGTGTACCTTCGAGGAAATTCTCTGTTTTGGTGTGGCCAACTTTGAATAAATTGACTACACTCCTGTTAATGTTTTAAGGAAGTCTCTAGAGTATCTTCAATGCAATCATTGAAAAAAAGAAAGTCCTACTTTCCAAAATTTCTCACAGCTTTTGCCATTGCCATTTACTCTTTTCTGCTGTCTCATGTCTATCTTAAGCATCACAGTGTGAGAAACCCTGCTGGGGAGTTTTAAAAATAGAGATCCTCCCTTGGTACCTCTGGGAGGAAGGCTGTCCTGTCACCGCAGAAATAAGATTTGAGGCTCCCCAAAACATACCGACCTGTGGCCACACTTTGTGCTGTTTCAGCCCCCATGAATTTGATCCTGTCTTGGACCACCCTGAAGCCCTAAATTCCCTCACTGGACTGCCTGGAGAAGAGACGTGACAGCGCAGAAGTGCAGAAATGTCCTCTCCAGGGCTCTCTTTGAGACATTTTTCAGTCTTTGGCATCATCTGGAGATATTCCTGAAGGGTTATCAGCAGGTTTTGGGAAATATCTGGGGGGAAATGAGGTGACTGCTTTCCAGGACATGAAGAGACACCTCTCTGCTCCTCCTGGCTCTGGGATGTGGCTCCAAAGGGCAACACTGGGGAGCCCATGAGCAGTGCCCAGCAGAGCCTGGGCCACACAGGGAAGGGAGGGCACCACTCTGGCACCAGGGAGACCTCCTTGTGATGACGCACATCTCACTGTGACCTCAGATCGTGTCACTGGGAGCTCAGCAGGTCACTGCCATGGAGATAGAAGAGCTAGGCAGGGAGGAGAGACGTGTCCTTGCACATGCGGCAAAGCGGTGACCTCCCTTCATATCTGTGCTATCACACAACTCTCCTCTGGCCTAATCCTAATCCTAATCCACAACCCTAAAACCCTAACCCCAACCTCTAACCCCTGACCTGTTTCTAACCGAAGCGCAAACCTAAAACCCCAACTAACCATAACAGCCTAACCCCAAAACCCTAAGACTAAACTCCAAACCCTAAACCCCCAAACAGTAACCCCAAACCCTCTTACCCTCTCACCCTCTAACACTAAACACTCTAATCCTAACCCCACCCCTAACCCGTAACCCTCTAACAGTCAACCTGAAAGTCTCTAACCCTAACCCTAACCCCTAACCCTCTAACCATTCCTTAAACCCTCTAACCCTTAATCCTCTAGCCCTAAATCTTCAAACGCTAAATTCTCAAACCCTCTAACCCATAACCCTCTAACCCTAACAAGCTAACCCCCCAACCCCCCAACCCTGACCCATAACCTTCTAACCCTAAACCCTCTAACCCTAATCCTAAACTCTCTAACACTAACCCCCAACCCTCTAACGCTAAAACATCTAGCCCTAAGACGTCTACCCTAAACCTAAACCTTCTAACTCTAAACCCTCTAACTCTCTAACAGTAAACTCTAAACCCTCTAAAACTAATCCCTAACTCTCTAACTCTCTTACTCTATAACCTGTATCCCCTTTAACCCTTACCCTAAACCCTCTAACCCTGAACTCTCTAACCCTAAACTCTTTAACCTTCAAACAGTAAACCCTAAACCCTCTAACTCTAACCCCTAACTCTCTAAGCCTAAACCCTCTAACCCTGACCCTAAACCCGCAAATTCTAATCTGCTAACCCTAAACACCCTAGTCCTAAATCCTCTAACCCTAAACTCTCGAACCTTTCAAACTTCTAACTCTACCCCTAAACACTCTTCCCTAAACCCTCCCACTCTCTACAGCTAACCCTCCTTCCCTCTAACCCTAACCCTAAGTTTTCTAACCCTCTCACCCTAAAACTTCTAACACTAAACCCTCTAACCCTCTAACCCTCTAACTCTGTAACCCTAACTCTAAACTCTCTGACCCTAAACACTAACCCTTCTAACCCATAACCCTAATCCTTAAAGCCTCTAACCCATAACCCTAACCCCTGTAACCCTAATCCTAAACTCTCTAGCCCTAACGCTAAACCCTAAGACTCTAACCCTGCCCCTAATCTCTCTAACCCTCTACCTTTAAACACCCTAAACCGCTAACCCTCAACCCTCTAATCCCCTTAACCCTAAACCCTCTTAACCCTCTACTACAACTCTTCTACCACTAACCCTATAACCCACTAACCCTAACACTCTAAGCTAACAAAACCCGCTATCACTGTAAGCCCTAAACCACTGACCCCGTAACCTCCTAACTCTAACCGCCTAATGCCCTAAACCTAACCCTTAAACCTAAACCCTAACTCCTATACCCTCTAAACCTAAACCTTCAGCCCCCTTAACTCTCAAACCCTCTTAACCTTCCAACAGTAAACCCTAAACCCTCTAACCCTGAGCCCTAACTCTCTAACCCTAAACCTAAGCCTAATCATTCTACCCCAAACCTAAACTCTAAACCTTCCATGCCCAATCTCTCTAACACTCTAACCCAAACCTTAAACCCTAAGCAGTCTAGCCCTCTAACCCTAAACTCTCTAACCCTCTAACTCTAAACGGTCTAACCCAACCCCCACCCCCTAAACCTTCTAACACTCTAACCCTAAGCCCTAACCCTAAATACCCTAGCCCTCTAACCCCAACCCTTTTACCACAACCTTATAACCCTACAGCCTCTAATCATAAATGATAAACAAACTAAATTTAACCCTACACCCTAACCATCTAACCCTACCCTCTAACCATAACGGTAAACCCTAAACATCTAATCCGAAACCCTAACTCCTCTAACCCACTAACCCTAATCCCTCTAACCCATAACCCTAAATATTTAGCCCTGTAACCCAAAAGCCTAAACCTTAACCCCTCTAACCTCTCTAACCCTAATGCTAAACCCCCTAACACTAACACTAAACCCTAACATTCCAACCCTAACATTAAACCCCCTAACCCACTACCCTTAAACACCCTCAGCCCTCTCACCTCCTGATCCCTCAAACCATCTCAGGCCTCTTAACCCCCAGTCCTAACTCTGACCCCTAACCCCTTCACCTTCTACCCTCCTTCACCCTCTACCCCCTTCACCCTCCAATCCTCTACCCCTAAACACCTAAGCATCTAATCCTAAACCCCTAACCCCCTAACCCTCTAAACTGACCCCTTAACTCCCTAAACATAACCTTTACGTGGAACTGCTAACCCCTAAACCCTCTAACCCCCCATATCCTCTAACCCCCTAAACCCTAGATATCTAACCCTAAACCCTACCCCTCTAACTCTAAACCCTTTAACCCTAACCCCACCCATAAACCCTAACCCTCTAACAGTAAACCCTAAACTCTATAACCCTCCAATCAACCCCCTAACCCTCAATCCCCTATCGCCCTAATCCTCTAACCCCCTGACCTCCTAAACCTCTAATACTAAACCTAACCCCTCTAACCTTAATCCATCAAACTCATAATCCTAAACCCTAACCCCTCTAACCCCAAACCCTCATCCCCCCAATCCTCCAACTTTAAACCCTTAGCTCGCTAGCCCTCTAACTTTAAACCATAACCCCTCTAACCCTAACCATAAACCCTCTAACCCTAATGCTAAACCGTAACACTCTAAACCTAACGCTAAATCATCTACACCCTTAAACAACCAACCTGCTAACCGTCAGCCCTCTAACCCCCTCAGCCCTCTAACCCCCTTAGCCCTCTAACTCTAATGCCCTAATCCCCTAATCATAACCTTTACCACTAACCCATAAACTCTCTAGCCATCTTAGCCATAAACTCCTTAACTCTAAACCCCCTTAATCCTCTACACCTAAACCCTAAACATCAAACCTTAAACACTCTAACCCTAATTCCTAACCCTCTAATCCTAAACCCCAACCCCTCTAACCCTAGACCCTCTAACTCCCTTAATCCTAAACCTCCTTAACCTTCTAACTGCTAAAACCTCTAAACCTAAACACTAAACATTTAACCTGAAACCCTAACATTCTAGCAGTAACCATAAATCCTAAATCCACTAACCCTAACCCCTAACCATAACCTCAAACCCTCTAACACAAAAAACTCTAACCCTTAACACCTAAAACTTCTAAACCTCTACCTCTAAACCCTAAACATCTCACCCTCAAGCCCCAAACCCTCTAGCCCTAAACACCAAGCCCCTCTACCAGCCTCTCTTCCCCAATGCCTCTACCCATCTAATCCTAAACCAAAATCCTCTACCCCTAAAGCCTAAAAACTAAAGCCTCTAAACTTAACCCTAAACTCCCTAACCCTCTATCACCCTAACCTCCTAAATCTAACCCTTACTTCTAACTCCTAAGAGCTCTAACACTTAACTCTAAACATCCTTCACCCTAAATCCCCTTCAACCACTTAACTCTAAACCCCTAAACATCTAACCTGAAACCCTAACCCGAAACTCGCAACCTTAAACCCTCTAATCCCAATCCCACTAACTCTCTAACCCCTTTACCCTCTAAACCCCTAAACCTTTTACCAAAACCTTTTAACCCTACAACCTCTAACCCTAAACTCTAAATACACTAACTTTAACCCCACACTCTAACCATCTAACCCTACCCTCTAAGCATAACCCTAAACTCTAAACATCTAACCCTAAATCCTAAACCCTCTAATCCTAATCCCTCTAACCCATTATCCTAAACATTAATCCTTCTAACCCTTAACCCTAAACCCTAATCCTAACACCCCTGACCCTAACACTAAACTCTAACTCCCTAACCCTAACACTAAACCTGCTAACCCTCTATGCTTAAACCCCCTAACCTGCTAACCTGCAGACCTCTAACCCTCTCGGCTCTCTAACCCCCTCAGACCTCTTAACCCCCTCATCCTGATCCTTCACCCTCTACCCTCCTTCACCCTCTGACTCTCTACGCCTGAACATCTAACCCTAAACCCCCTCACTCTCTAACCCTAAACCCCTAAGCCCCTAACATTTATCCCTAAATCCCTAACACTCTAACCCTAGCCCCGTACCCCTCTAAACCTAACCTGTACTCAGAACCCCTAAACCCTCTGACCCTAAACCCTCTAAGCCTAACCCCTAAATGCTAACCCGTAACCCCTAAACCCCCTAACTCGCAACCCCTTAATCCTCTATTGCTAACCCTAACCCCTCTAAACCCCTCTAACCTTAATCCTTCAAATCCATAACTCTAAACCCTAAACCCTCTAGCCTCTCTAAACCCTAAACACTCATCTAACCCTCCAACTTTAAAGCCCTCAAGACCCCTAACTTTAAAACCTAACTTCTCTAACCCTAATCATAAACCCTCTAACCCTAATGCTAAACCCTAACACTCTAACCCTAAGACTAAATCCTCTATCTACCCTTAAAAATCCAACCCACTAACCCTGTCATCTGACCCCCTCAGCCCTCTAACCTCCTTAGCCCTCTGACTTTAACTCCCTAATCCCCTAATCCTAACCCTGACCACTAACCCCTAAACTCTCTAAGCATCTTAACCCTAACCCCTTTAACATTCTAACCCACTTAACCCTCTCCACCTAAACCCTAACCCTCCAACCCAAAAGCCTAAACCCTCTAACTCCCTTAACCCTCTAACCCCCTTAACCCTCTAAACCTAAACCCCTAACAGCAAACATCTAATCCAAAACCCTAACCTACACTAACTATAAATCCTAAACTCACTAACCCTAACTCCTTACCATAATCTCAAACCCTCTAACACTAAAACCGCCCACCCTAATCCCCTAAAACTTCTAAGCCCCTACCCCTAAACCCTAAACATCTAACCTAAACCATAAACCCTCTAGACTTCTACCCCCCTTCACCCTCTAACACTCTACCCCTAAACATCTAACCCTATACCCTCTAGCCTTAAACCCTCTAGCCTTAAACCTCTAGCCGCTCTACCCCTAACACATCTACCCCTCTAATTCTAACCCTAAACCCTCTACCTCTAAAACCTAGACACTCTAAACGTAACCATAAACCCTCTAACCCCCAACTTCCTAAAACTAACCTTTATTCCTAAGCTCTAAACCCTCTAACCTTTATGCCTAAACCCCCTTCACCCTAAAGCCCCTTCACCCTAAAGCCCCTCATCCCCTTAAGCCTCTACCCCTGAACATCTGACCTGAAACCCTAACCTGAAACCCTCTAACCCTAAATCCTCTAACCATAGCCCTCCTAACCCCTTAAACTGCCTAACCCCCTAACCCTAACCCCACCCTTAACCCCAAACCTTCTAACCTTAACCCCAAACCTTCTAACTCTTTACCCTCTAATCCTTAACCCTAAACCTCGCAACCTCTATTTCTAACCCTAAACCCTCTAGCCCTGTAACACCCCTAACCCTAAACCCTTACCCCTCTAACCTCTCTAACCTCTATAACTCCCCTAGAGCCTCTAGCCTAAAACCTTACCTCTAAACTGTCTAACTCCCTAAACCGTCTAACCCTTCTGACACTCTAACCATAAACAATATAACGCTAAATCCTAACCATCTAACTGTAACCCCAAACCCTCTAGTCTAACGCCTCAACCCTCTAACACTAACCCTAACGCCTCTAACGCCCTAAACCTAACTCCTAGGCCCCCCAGCTCTACACCCTTACCCCTAAACCATCTAGCCCCCTTAACCCCAACCCCCTTAGTCCTAACCTCCTTAAGCCTCTAGCCCTAACCCCCTTAATCTTCTAACATTAACCTTAACATTTAGGGTTAATTAGAGGGTTCCTTTACCCTAACCACAACTAACCCTAAACATTTAACTCCTCGAACTCTCCAACACTCTAATCCTAAGCAATCTAATGCTAAATCCTAACCATCTAACTGTAACCCTAACCCCTCTAACCCTAACTCCTCTAACCATCTAATACTAACCCTAACACCACTAATCCCACTAACCCATGGACCTAAACCCTAAACCCTCTAAACAATAACCCTAAACTCTTAGCCCTCTAGCCCTCTAATGTCAAACCCTAACCCCTCTAACCCTAATGCTAAACCTGCTTACCCTAACACTAAACCCTAATGCTAAACCCTCTAAACCTCTAACCCCTCCCCCCAGCTCCCTAACCCCCTAATCCTAACCCTTACCCAAACCCTACAGCCCTCTATCTCTAAAACCCTAAATCCTAAACCCTCTAACCTTAACCCTAAAACCCTAAACCCTCTACCCCTAAAACCTCTGAACCTCTACCCCCTAAAACCTAAACACTCTTACCCTAAACCCTCTCAACCTAACCCCAAACCCGCTAACCCTCTACCCCTAAATGCTAAACATCTAACCCTAAACACTCAAACCCTCTAAACCTCTAACCCCACTTCTAACCCCCTAACTCTAACTCCAAACCCTCTAACCTCTAAAAAGTTACATTAATACATTTTTCTACACTGCAAACGACTCTTACTGCATGCATGCACACAATACTGTCTGCCAGAAAGTCCTAGACCACCACAGCAGTGCCGCTTGGATGCTCTGGGGAAGCCCAAACACCTCTGACCGTGGCAAAAAGGGGCCACCCAAGCTCATAAGATTGATGCAAAAGATACCAGCAATAAAGAGCCTAGGCCTTGACAAGATGGGTAACAAATGATGAGGTCAATAAATTTCAAGGCAAAGCGGGGGCAGCACAAGGCAAAGCAGGGGCATGGCACAACCCTCGGCACCCATATGCACAAAGCAGGATGTCATTGAGAAAACCCACTGACCACAACACCAGCAACTCCCTAGCTCACCCTTATTATTGGGGCATGACCTTTGCTTCCTCCATCTCTCTTTTGGGGCCCCCGTGGATGCTGCTCTACATCTGAAAAATCAATACAAATTGTATTGATATTGAAAAATCAATGCAAATTGCCACTGTCCCAACTGACTGATGCCTGCCCCCCACACTGAATATACCACACATGAATATATCAAGTCGATTACACATACCCTGACCAATCACCACTCCAGGCCATCTCTGCCACACTCACTGTACTACAACCAACTCCCACATGCAAGGCAGCTCCAGCCCCAAACTGAAAGGCACACACACAAACAATGGCATGCTAACTGAGGAAAATCCTCTGCAAAAAGAAGTGCTACTGCACAGAAGATACTTTATGTTCCAGAAAAGAAAGAACATGAATGACCCCAAGACCTGTGCAAAACAGTGCGCAGACACAACACACAGCTTAGAAACACAGGCTGGAGCTGCCTGCCCTAGCGCTCCCGCACATTCTCCTGCTCAACACCCAAAACACCTGCCTCGCACACCACTCATCCACAAGAGGCATCCGCACTAGACAGTCTGGCAGCTGAGACACACACTGAAACCACAAACTCAAGCCACACACTCACGCCACCCCAACACTTTCTACATCGCCACTTAGCTTTTGCAGTGCGCAGGGTCAGCACAGGACTTCAGTTTGCAGACACACTTTAAAAGACTGTTTTGGATTGTGTTTGTCTTGACATTGTTGCCAAACCATTTAAGACATCTTGACCTCGGCATTCTGTCTCTGGGAAGACTGTGATATCAGCTCGAGGTGTTTTGTCTCCATACAATTTACTTCTTGGCCTTGGCATCCTGTCTCTGGGAGGATCAGCTCAAGACCCAAATAATGCTCAGCAGTGCCTATTGAGCGGCGCTTACACTTGAGTTGAGTAAAGAGGAGCACCAGAGCACACGGCATGTGCAAAAGTGGGGGAACTCTTCAGGAACTGGGACATAAAAGGACTGCATATCCCCACCACCACACACACATACATGTGCGGCTTCTTTTCCTGAACTCTCCTTCAAGAGAACATCACCTGCACTGAGGTGGAGCCAATGAAACTTAGCTGGACTGGTGGTGGTGGGAACTAATCTTGCTGCATGTCTCCCGCTTGTTTGTTCATTTTTCTTTTTCCCTCCTTCTTCTCTCTGTCCTACTGTGGTTATGAGAATAAAGTTTACAAGGTTGTATGGCATTTGATCCCATTTGTGTCTTAATCTCACTCTTGGGATCGTATTGAAATCTCCCCCGACAGTGGATCAGGACACTGAGATGCCTGCCATGCAGGGCTGTGCACATGTCACTTTGCTGTGATTTACGCTCTAGTATAGCCTGTGGTTATACCTGCAGAGACAGGTCGCCCTCCTCATGGTGGGATCCTCTGTCTGCTCAGCTGCATGGGCCTGTAGGCTTCATTGAAATATCTGACCAAGATGGGCTCAGGTGCTCTAAATGCACATATGTGGTTCCATTTCAGGTGGCCAAGGGGCCTCCTTGCCCCTATGGTCACCAGCTGATGCTTGGGAAGGATGTGCATCTCTCAGTCTCGTTCCAAGAGAACTTGCATGTGCCTTGGACCATCCCTGGCACCTCAGGCATCACAACGTGTCATTATCCGAGCAGCCGACTCCTACCTTCTACCTCTACTGATTAGGGACAAGGGTTTCATAAGGGATGTCCATGCAGATACCTCTTTCACACTCACCTAAGTAATCCCAAAGTAATCCCATGTCCTGTGGGTCTCTGGTGTGCATAGGAGGGACACAAATGCCCCTACAGCCTGAAAGCTTCTGGAGAGTCATGGCTCCTGTCTGCACCCCATCGTGGTCAGTCCTGCTCTGCAGGACTTGATTTGGCCTCAGAAGAGAGTGTGTGCAGACAGAAGATGAGCCATGGCAGAGTGTGTGGGCTGACACCAGAGGAGAACCTAAGTCAGATGGAATGAGACGATAAGCTCAAGCTGCTCCTTTCCGCCTTCAGGCAGGAGGTGACAAACCTAGGGGTGCTCCTGAGGGTGACACAAGAGAGGGAACACTGGGAGCTGCAGAGCTTGGCACCTACCATCTGCTTTGGGTCTGGGAGACCTGGCAGGTGGTGCCGCTGGCTGTGGCCCCTGAGAGACCCCCCAGCCCCACTAGCAGCACTGAGTCCCCTTCCACAATGACAGGAGCTTCTGGAGTGTCCTGGCTCCCATCTACCCCATTCCTGCCCTGACCCAGCTCTGCTGCCCTGCACGTGGCCCCTGTGCAGGCACCGTCCAGCACCCGGTGTGAGCAGAGGCAGGGAAACATCTGCTCAGCAGGGTTCCCATGAGAGCCCTCAGTGCCCCTTCCCCTAGCACTGCCTGCCCGGCGGTCTCCCACCAGCCCCCAGCCCCTGTGCACTCCTGCTCCTGTCCCCCTGGGCTGGGCAGAAGGCCGTGCTGAGAGCTCTGCCGGGCTCTGGGCCCACAGAGAGTCCAGGCAGGGTGGCCATTCCCCCCACACACATGTGCTGTGCCCGGCAGGCACACAGAGCTGGGCACATCCAAACAGGAGCCCTCCCGGGACCATGGGGAATGGGCAGTGCTGGGAATGGCTGCTGTGAGGGGCTGGGGCAGGGGCTGGGAGGAGTTTCTGAGGCTGGTTTCACCTCTCTCTTCCTTCCAAAACAATAGAAAAGTAGTCTGGGCTCAATCTTTCTTCTGACAGACCCCACTTGAAGGTCCCCATGGCAGAAGGATGGTCTACTGGCCCAGTAGACAGCTCCAGCATCATCACTGAATGCTCCCTGCCAGCCCTGCAGAGGAGCCAGGGGAGGGCTCATCCTCCCAGGGCTCACAGCTGCACGCACAGTCCTCCATCTCGGCATGGACCTTCTTGGAATGTGACCTCTGGAGCAATGGGCAGCAGGCAGAGAGTGGGAGATTGTCTCAAGGACGTGTGCTGGGGGCAGGTCCTCAGAGACAGCAGCAAAGTGATGTAGCTCCTGGGTCCTGCTTCCTTCAGTGCAGGTCTCTGAAAGGGGTCTCAGCCTTATATTTGGTGCCACCCTTCAGGAGGGTTGATGCCACTATGAGCTAAGAGGATGGACAGCATTGATCCTTCTTCATCTGTCCCCCAGGTCATGGGGTGGGCCAGCGCAGCAGGGTTGTCTGGCTCTGCACCAGGCGCTCGCTGTAGTGCATCCACACCCTGAGTATTGTCTTGGAGTTTGCTGTGGTGCACCAGCATTGTCTTGGAGTCAATGTCAGCATTCTTCTCTCCAAGACCCTTTCATGTTCAGTTCCCCTTCCTTGTCATTTCAGACAATCCCTCCTCTGATTCCGTTGCCTGTTCCCACCATTCCCTTCCCTGTTCTTCCCACAAATCCTGAGCTCACAGTGCTGCTTCACAGAGTAAATGGGCAGTTGAGCACACAGGGATCAGGAGATGTCTCCACGGCTGCTGTTCTGCTCCGGGAGGGAAGCAGACTCAACCAAAGGGGGTTTGTGGCCGCGATTCCCCCCAGGAGTCTACAGATTTGCAGGTGCTGGGAGGAACTACAGACATTTCTGAGGGTACTGGCTGTGTCCAGGTGCACCTCTAGATCCTGAGGTCTGCCTTGCCCCCAAATACCTGGGTTTAATGTGTTACCTTTAGGTGCCTCCACCTTGGAGGACCTCTCCCCTTGTGAGGCTCCACTCACTGCTCTCCTGGCAGCTCCAGCTTCCCCTCCAGAAAGACAGGAATCTGACACTGTGCTTTAACACGTGGCACAGCTCTGGTCATGTAAATGCAGCACCATCAACCTCTACACTATTCCTGGACACTGATAAGTGCTTCCCAAATCCACCCCTTGATCTCTGTAGAGATCATTACAAGATGATGAGTTTTTGATGCTGAACCCATGGAGCAAGCAGCTCAGAAGGCCCTTGTGGTGTGCAGTTTCTTGGGCATATTATTGACACCAGCTTTGAAGGAAGTCAAGCCTTCAGGCATTGCACTGGGCAGAACCTTTTCTATTACATAGGAGTCAGTGGGGGAGCCTGTCCTGATCCAGCATTTGGCACAATTTAATGGACTACGTGAGACAGAGCAGTCTCAGAATAAATGCCACGAATCCAAGAACTTGTGTAGCAACATGATAACCATTACTACTACTAATGAAAGCCACGATAAAAACAACATGATGAAACAGTGCTCAGTTTGGTTGGGATACTGAAAAAGTAATTATGGAGAGAAATGCCAATTTTACCACTTCTGAAAAATGTCCATGAAATCACTTTCCTAATGGCATCCTTCAGCTCCTTGTTCCTCATGCTGTAGATGAGGGGGTTCACTGCTGGAGGCACCACCGAGTACAGAACAGCCAGCACCAGATCTGGAGTTGGGGAGGAGATGGAGGGGGGCTTCAGGTAGGCAAAAAATGCAGTGCTGACAAACAGGGAGACCACGGCCAGGTGTGGGAGGCACGTGGAAAAGGCTTTGTGTGGCCCTGCTCTGATGGGATCCTCAGCACAGCTCTGAAGATCTGCACATAGGACACCACAATGAAAGTGAAACACCCAAAGAATAAACAGGCAATAACAACAAGAAGCCCAACTTCCCTGAGGTAGGAGTCTGAGCAGGAGAGCTTGAGGATCTGGGGGATCTCACAGAAGAACTGCTCCACCACATTGCCTTGGCAGAGTGGAAGGGAAAATATGTTCCCAGTCTGCACAAGAGCATGGAGAAAGCCACTGACCCAGGCAGCTGCTGCCATTTTGACACAAGCTCTGCTGTCCAGGAGGGTCCCATAGTGCAGGGGTCTGCAGATGGCAATGTAGCGGTCATAGGCCATGACTGTGAGGAGGGAAAACTCTGCTGAAAACAAGAATGCTACCAGGAAGACCTGGGCAGCACACCCTGAGTAGGAAATGGTCCTGTTGTTCCAAAGGGAAATGTGTATGGACTTGGGGACAGTGGTGGAGATGGATCCAAGGTCAAGGACGGAGAGGTTGAGGAGGAGGAAGTACATGGGGGTGTGGAGGCGGTGGTCGCAGGCTACGACTGTGATGATGAGGCCGTTGGCCAGGAGGGCAGCCAGGTAGATGGCCAGGAAGAGCCAGAAGTGCAAGAGCTGCAGCTCCCGTGTGTCTGCGAATGGCAGGAGGAGGAACTCGCTGAATGAGCTGCTGTTGGACATTTTGCTCCTTCATGTCATGGGCAACAGTCCAAGGAGGAAAAGACAATAAGAAGCTAAGTTTCTGCAAAACCTTTTCCCTTTTTCACAAACACACACACAGACACACATATCCCTCCTCCACACATAAACATTCCTTTTATCCTTGGCAGGATCTTCATTTAGCTCCCTGTCTGAAGCTTCAGTTGTGAAAGGCAAAAGCACTCTGTGTCCTAGCACAGAGCCAACAGGTCTCCACATCAGTCCATTTCCCAGCTGCTTTAGGTATGCACCGCTCTCAGCTAAGGAACAATCTCAGCCACTGTGTGCACTTGCAAGGTGCAGATCTCCAAGCTTACCTCTGTTTCTCAGTCAGATGTCCTGAGAGCGATGGAGAGGCTCTAACAAAGTGCATGGCTCTGATGATGAGAAGAAGGGCTCTGCAATCTGGTGCTCATCCTGAGGGAGATTTGGACATGCAGCTTTTAGGCAAGGACATACAGTGATTATTTCAGCTGCCCACATACAGATCCCCCCCACCCACCAGCACCATTTCCATTTCCTTAGTTCCTCTGTGGCTTCTGCAGGGGACATTCAGCCAATGTAAATGTCCTACAGAAGACTTGTGACCCTTCGCAGGGCAGGGCACAGCCCAACACCACACCCCAACACAGGGTCCAGTGTCTTAAAGGTGGCATCTCCTGAAGGACAATCAGCTCAGTCCCTGTTCCTCTGCTGGGTGGCAGAGAAAAGACACAGGGCGCTTTCTCAGGGCGAAGCATCTGTGCTGCAAGGGCTGGCAGAGAACTTGTGCACTCAGCCTTCCATGAGGTTTCTGGCAGCAGTTTCCTCTCACTCTCAAACCATCTCTCTGTTCTTTGGAGGTGTCCTTGCTGGGAGCTGTCCCTGTGTCCCTACACAGACCCCTTCCCACTCACTCGGCACTCAGCTCAGTCCCACAGAAAAATCCAAGTAGCAGGAAACTGCCTAGGGACATCTCCCTCTATGCACGTGCTACAGAGTTGATCAAAGAATCTCCAGTGAGCCTGAAAAGGAGACACTGGTGCTGTCTGCAGACTGAGGAGTGGTGAAGTCACTTCCAAAACTACTCATCCTTCAGGGTGGTGGTGAAGATGCTGAGCCCTTGTTTAAACACGTCTGCAGCATTTCCATTTCCACCATGCAGACAAAAGCCCTCTGGAAAAATCTACTCTCAACATGTCCTCATGATGAGCTGCAGCTATGGGCAGCCCTGACCTTCCAGCCTTTCAGCAGGAGAATGAACCTGCCCTGCCGGAGGTTCTCCTCTCACCCAGAGCTTCTCCCCACAGCCCAGTGGGGAGCTCCCCGGGCAGGCTGAGCACTGACCCGTGCAGGTGGCAAGGCTCACTGTCCAGGGAACAGCGCAGCCCTGGACACAGGGACACTGCTCTGAATTACAGCGCTGGGCAGACCTGGGCGCACACCCTGGCTTCACACCCCTGCAGCCACCCCTGGCAGAAGAGAGCAGCATGCCCTGTCCCGCTGTTGGGGTGACAGGAACGCTGCTCGGAAGCATCTCCCCCTGCTCTGCACAGGAGAAGGCAGGAGAGCGAGCTGTAAAAACCCCATCAGTAATGGCCTGGGCTGGGTTCAGAAGTCCCCTCCAGGAACCTCAGGAACATTGCCCTGCAGACAGGGACCCACCGTGACAAGGGCTGTGAAGGTTGCTCCCACAACAGCTCTGCTCTGTCCTCCCGCTCCACACTGCCATTCCCCTCTCGCTGCCTTCTCTCCTCTGCTGTCCGCAGCAGCAGGCAGTGCCCGCAGCCCTGCTGCTCTTGGCACAGGAGCTGCTCCTGCACTCGGCTGCCTCTGGGCAGTGCTGCCTGGCTGCCACAGCTACCTCTGTCCCTACTCAGGAGCAGAGGCCCAGCTGAACTCACCAATTTCTCTGTCCCTTGTGCCCCCTCCTCCTGGGAAATGTTCACTGCAATCAACTAAAATAATCACCTCCTTCCTTTAACTAAAGAGTGCAGTGAAATGTATTCCAACATTACAAATTCTTTCATCAGACAATGACTATGAAATTTGGAAATGTCCCACTGTGGAAGCCCCGAATCACATCTCTTAGCTAGGCAGGACACTGAGACTGGGACAAGAACGGAGTTCATTTAACCATGTTTTAGATATTGGTTCAGATGAGTCAATCTGGACATCTTATACTTATTTAGAAGCCCATGGACTGCAGAGGGATTCAGTTCCTTTCCCAAAACTCCACAAACATGGAGGTCACAAGATTCCCCTTGTCCAAGCTGAAGGTTGAACTACACCAATGTCTGCATGGGAGCTTGCTGTCTAAGCACCTGCTGTAAGCACCTCAGCTGGACAGTGGGAGTCAGTTACCTGGAGACACTTGGACAGAAGTGCTCCAAGGCATGAGTTAGCATCTATTGCTCTGATGGAACAAGTGTGATACCCAAATTCTTTTAGAGCATCAGATGGGGGCCAGATGCGGAACTTCCTTAGTTATCTGAAATGGCACTAGGTGCCCACTACTGGTAGTGAAGCTTGGACACATGAAGATGTTGAGAGTGCACACTGCTAATGTAATTCAGTGTAGGCACCTGATTCAGAGATATTGAAGCAGGACTGTGTCAGATGCCTGGAGTTTCTAGCACAACTACAAAGGAGGGATCTATAGGAAAACTTTGCCTTTTGGGATGGATAGAGATCCTAGGTTTTGTCAGGTTTTCCTGTCTGCTATTAGACAGCTGAATTCCACCATTGCCTTTAGGGAAACTCCAAACAGTCTACATTCAGGTGTCCTCCTTGGTGACCTCCAACAGTGAGTGGCCTCATCTACAGCATGAGGAACAAGGAGCTCCAACCATGTTAAAGCCAGGCTTCTTCTCCCTTCTCCAACAGAGAGAGGGGAACCTCAGAGCCCACTGCTCGAGCTCCCTAGGATCCCCCCTGTGCCGTGAGGAGAGTTTCCCCTTGCAGTGCTTCTTCTAGCACCGACATCTAGGGAGCTCAGGGGCACAGAGTCAGCCTCCGAGGAGTACAGAGGAGGTGAGATCGCAGTTCATGTTAGAAGAGTCATTAGGAGAGCTCAGCTCCTTTGTATACAGCCAGGGTGTCATCTCCCACCCCTCTCCTGCAAGGGTGACTGCCAGGTGTCATCGTGGGCTTGTCCCTTCCCCCTACAGAGCTCCAGCACTACAAGTGGAGGGACAGTGGAGGGGAGGGGACTCAGGCAGCAGCTTGTGGGGACAGACCCCATGCTTGACAGTATCATCCCCACAGCATCGCAGCAGGCATTTCCCCACTGCAGCTTTCCCATGAGGGCTGCAGCTTTCCTGGAGACATGCGCCGACAGAGCAGTAGGACTTTCTCTTTTTAGAGTTGTTCTCTTCCTTTCCATGCTGTGCTTCTGTGCTCTATTGTGTGAATATGGCCCAGGAGTTCTCGTAACTTGATGGTGGAAGTGTTGTGTTTCCAAGTGCTTGTGTCCTGGAAGCACAGGCAGAAGCAGGCACTGGGCACCCTTAAGCCAGTCCAGGCCTTCAGAATAACATTTCCTTTAACAAAAGCAGATCATACATATGCAGACACGCAGACACACACACACACACACACACACACACAGACGCGCACACACATAGACACACAGACACACACAGACACAGAGACAGACACGCACACAGAGAGACACACAGACACACACAGACACACACACAGAGACACGGACACACATGCAGACACACACACCCAAACACACACACACCCACACACACACACACGCAGACACACACACACACACCCACGCAGACACACACACACACACCCACGCAGACACGCAGACACACCCACACAGACACACCCAGACACACACACACCCACAGACACACACACGCAGACACACACACACACACCCACGCAGACACACACACACACACCCACGCAGACACGCAGACACAGACACACACACACAGACACACACACGCAGACACACACACCCACCCACACACGCAGACACGCAGACGCACAGACACACACACACAGACACACCCATACAGACACACACACACAGACACACACACACACACAGACCCACACCCAGACACACACACACGCAGACACACACACGCAGACACACACACACACACACAGACACACACACACACACAGACACACACACACACACAGACCCACACCCAGACACACACACGCACACACACACACGCAGACACACACACGCAGACACACACACACAGACACATAGACACACACGCGTGCAGACACACACACAGACACCCACGCGTGCAGACACACCCACGCAGACACACCCACGCAGAGACCCACACCCAGACACCCACAGACACCCACACACGCAGACACACACATGCAGACACACACACACACGAACACACGCACACACAGACACAGACACACACACGCACACACAGACACACAGACACGCGCACAGACACACACACACAGACCCACACCCACAGACACACACACACACACAGACACACACACACACACACACGCAGGCACACACACACAGGCACACACACACAGACCCACACCCACACACACACAGACCCACACACAGAGAGAAACACACAGAGAGACACACACAGAGAGACACACACAGACACATAAAGACACAGACACACAAAGAACAGCTATCCACAGTCTCCAAGGTTAATTTCTTTGAAGGAGTTGGGTGGGTGGAACCATTGTCTTCAAGTCCAATCCTTTTTTTTCCTGCTGAAACTGCAAACAATTATGCCAAATATAACAATGGTTTTGCAATATGGATAAATGACTTCCAGTCGGAAATGAGCTAGACTTATAACATGACAACTAAGCACTAAAGCAATTAATATTAAGTAAGCATGATAGCCAGAGTGCACACAGACTGTGTAACAATGATAGAATAGTATAATCTAACCATTAGAAAATATATATAAAATGAGTTACCACAATGAGTTTAGCTTTGACATTATCGTTCCAGTGCTTGTAAATGCACTGACTGAGAAGAGCATCTGTTTTTTCTAGGTAAGAGATGTTGAACCTCCTTGCTCGCTTAGTGACATAATCCAGCAGATGCTGAAAACCAAATGGAGACAACACAAGTTGAAAATAGCATGAGACCATCTGAAAAAGCTCTTTAAGTCTTCAGGAGCTAAACAGTCCCATCACAGCACAACTGACTGCCAGCACTGTCCAGGAGCTGTGCATGGAGTGAGGCTGTCGGAGTGCACCCACACACAGCAACCAGGCAAGTGGAAATACTGCCCACAACTGCCCATCAAACTCCGCTTCCCTCACAGCAGTGAGGGGAGAAAGTTCCCTACCTTGTTCTAAAGAAAACTGAAAACAGACATACCCCAAGCTTGCTGTAATCCACCACAACTGGGGGATCCAGCTCTTCAGGAATTCCCACCGGACTCTCATGACGTTCTGACGGACTCTCATGAGGCATGTTAGTTTCTGGAATGAAAACCTTTTCTTAAGTCATGATTTCTCTTTCTCTGGAACATGGCTATCCATCAGCTATCCCACAAGTGAGATAACTTTCTCTGCAGTTCACTGAGAAATACTTGGCTTCTACTTTCTCCTCCATAAAAAATAGAAACCAAGATAAAAAAGCAGGATGGGTGAAAAACCCAGGGTTGAGAGGAAAAAAAAGCAACAGTCATACGTTGCCATTACAGCAGTGCCTACTTAAGGAAGTTACATGTTAAGAAAACACATCTCCCACTGAAGCAAGCAGTAGGATGTAAGTCATCTCTGCCACATTATGATTAAATCTACACAGGCTGAGCTACAGCTTCTTATCCTAAGCTGCTCATTATGAGAAAGATGCACATGCCATAAAAGAAAGCAAATGATTGTTGGTTTGCAAGGAGACAGAATTACAAAAACTGATTTCAGAATCAGAAAAACAGCAGCTTAAGAAAAATGAGTTTGGTAACATAGACAGAATCTTAATGGAAGCAACACAATGATTTGTAAACGGAAATAGAAAAAATAGGATGAAATTAAAGGAGGCTGATGTAAACCCCTCAACAACAAAATGCAGCTAACTGGTCTGCTAGACCTTTCGCTTACCTTTCAAAACTTTCTGTATTTCGGGAATCAAAAGTCTCATTTCTCTTTCCTAGCCCTGAATATTGAAGGGCTTGGCCTCTCATCCTTTCAGAGACAGATTTAGTCGCAGAGAAAAATCTCTTGTTTTCTGTCTCATATTTATTTTCATAGACATTTGCCTGTCGTCGTGGAAGACTATTGTGGCTTTCTTCCACACGAGAAGCTCCTATGAACTCACCTTCAGTCTGATGCATGCTAGAAACACCGTTTTCCAGGAACTCTTCTCCATCACTCTCTGCTTCCTCTTGGTCTTCTCCAGTTTTATTCACTTGACTGAACTGCAAAATCTTTCTTCTCTTTGTTTCACCACTTGAAGTGCACTTGCTCCTTTTGCATTTTCTTGTTGACGGAACTGCAGTAAGATATTAGAAAACACATCTGAAAACATAACCAAAGCAACTCCTTCTTTAAAATCTGGTATTCTTATCTTCATTGTATGTCAAGTAAAACAACCTAAGAACTGAAAGCACTGTCAAATCTCACTACATATGTACGTCTAAAGGAAGGGTTGCAAGTTAATGTGGTCAATTTTAAAATTAATTGAAGACTTTAAATTGAACTTTAAGATTCTATGCCCAGAAAATTACTACTTTAGCCTTGCTTGTAGTCCCATTTTCTGCCTATTAGGTAAAGTTACTTACTGTCTCATTACATGAACTAATACAGATGAATAGCAGAAAAGCCTTTGGAGAAAAGCTCTTCTTCAAATCTGTTATGAAACCAGTAAACATCAAAAGCTGAATACAAGTTGGGAAGAGTTAAAAAGAGATGATTTCAAGAAACTTACTGAAGGATGAAGAAAGTTCTAGGTAAAGTTTTGTGACTGTTTTAAACAGTCTTTGTCCTCATGCCTTCAACAAAACAAAACAAAAAAAAAACACCCTTCTTTCTATTTATAGAATATTGCACAAAACATACGTGTGAAATCCTTGGCAAAGTTTCCACCGGCAGAAACCTTGTTACAAGAAGGGTATCACTGGCATTAGCAATTTCACCCAGAAAGCCTGTTGGCAGGGGAGAAAAAAGAAAAAAAAAAAGAAAAGGCAACTTGCCATTAGAGAGTGGTGTACTGCAAGCTCCAAGCATCACTGGCATCTCTATTCTTTCGTTACACTTGTTATCTTGTTTATTACATCCAGAAACAGAGGGCTGCTGTGGCATCACCTCGTAGTGAGATGGCACATCCTGTGAAGAGCTGCAGCCTTGCAATGAAGAACGGACAGCTAAACAGTTGGTCTCACGTTTCTAGTTACAAATACTGAGGCAAGTCTTCAAATCCCTAGGGTTGGAATACATACCTCTTTTCTCACAAGACTCTCTAATTTCTTCACAAAGTTGTTCCAAGTCTTTATCCATTTCTTTCTTCACTATGGCATGGGCAACCTCTCTCAGAGCACAAGCGTTGTGTCTAAGGAGACGACCTGAAATTCGACCGTGAGAACTGAGTGCTTGCCACTAGCTAAGTGAAATCCTTAATTTTGATCATATGGAACATATGAACTCTTTTCACAAATAGGTTTTGCAAGTTATTTATGTGACTATTTTTGGCAGAATAACATAAAACTTAAAGCTAGACCATCTCTGTTTGTTAGTATCAGGTCTAGCAGCGCCCACCCTGTGTTGCCTCATCAACCACCTGTATCAAGAAGTTATCTGCCATGTTCTGTAGGCACCTTCTGGACTGTCTGTTCCCAGCTGTGTGATTATTCCAGCAGAGAGCAGGGTGGTTGAAGTCCTCCATGAGGGCCGGGGCCTGGGATCATCAGGCTTCTTGCAGCTCCCTATAGAAGCCCTCATCCACTTCCTCTTCCTGATCAGGTGGCCTGTAGGAAACACCCACCACAGTGCCTCCCCTTTCGGCTGCCTATTAATCTTTACCTGCTCTTGGCTTGTGCTTCCCCCTCCCTTATGCTGAGCTCCATACCTTCCAGTTGCTCTCTCACGTAAAGAGCAACTTGGCCACCTAACCTTCCTGGCCTGTCCTTCCTGAAAAGCCTAAAGCCATCCATGGCCACGTTGCAGTCCGGAGAGCTGTCCCACCATGTCTCAGTAAGTGAAATGAGATCATGTCCCTGCAATCACACACACATCTCCAATTCCCCTTCTTTATTTCCTGCGTGCATTAGATGATGAGAGTTGCCTCCTAGTTCATGGGGCTGTGTCAGATTTGACCTTGTGCACATCCTCAGGACAGCTTCTGTCATCCCCCTTCTCTATTTATTTACATAGTTACAGTACTGCTTGACATTAATCTTTTCATTGCATACTGATGGCAGGTAAGGAGTTTGCATCTGAAAATGCACAAACAGACGCTGATGTGGCAAGAAGGGCTGGAAAACACATGCACTTCAAAAACAGCAACAACCTGGAGGTGGGAGGTCTTGTGAAGGCAGGACCATCCTGGCGCGAGGCTGCTTCCTGCCCCATGGCAGCCCCACAAGCAGCGGCCCCGCACAGCCCCTGCCCACTGCAGGGCCAGCCCTGGCCCTGCGCCCTGGGGGCAGCAGGGGGACGGGCCCCCTCTGTGACACAGGTTGGCGTCGCAGAGCACGTCCCGTGTCACAGCCGTGCCTGCCCTCTGCCATGCCCCGGCCCCTGCCACTCTTGCAGGCTCTTCCCCTGCTTGGCCACTTAACAACTGTGATAGGAAATTGTCTTCCATGCACTCCACAAACCTCCTAGACTCTTTACTCTCTGCCTTACTGTATTTCCAACAAACATCTGGTAGTTCGAAGTCTCCCACAAGAACAAAGGCTGCCTATCGTGAGTCTTCTGCCAGCTGTTCGTGCAAACAGAGGCAGAGAGGTGGAGAGGTTCATGTTCACTATGCCCAAGAGTGGTAAAGAGGCGCTTGTGACAGCCGTGCAGCACTGCCTACCCCATCAGGCTCACAGGAAATATCTTGGGCTGAGCTTTGCCAAGGAATGAAGGGCAGAGGGCCAGAATGTTCCTGTGGGGGAAACATGCAGGACAGATGCCCTCCAAAGAGGGCAAGGGAGCTCCCCAAGGGTCCCGCTGCCACATGGCATGGTCTCAGAGCATGGGGACAGAAAGCCCCCCAAGACACTAGAGTGGACACATGCAGCTGCTGATCTGGGTGCACAAAGAGTCAGCTCAGTCCCTGTCTCCTAAACTTTCTTTCAGTCTCCCTCTGAAGAACCCAGGCTGCAGATTCCTGCTTCGCATCCACTCCAACAAATAATTTAATACAACATAGGAGACTTGAGAGTGCAGGAGCCTGTCTGGAGATCAGCGGTACCTCTCCCTCTTCTCCAGGAGGCGAGATGTCTGTTGACTGCTGCAGAGTACAAGAGAAAGAGGCTGATTGTGAGGAGAAAAGCAGACAAATGCTCACGGCCACTCTTAGGCCCTTCCTAAGGAGGAGATGTTTGCAGCTTCTCATCCCCTCCTGAGTGCCCAACAGCTCTGTGGGGACAGCAGGGCTGTGCGGCTTAGGTACCATGCTCCCAAGTCTGCTGCAGTGCCAGCACAGGGCTGAGGAGCAGATCCTCCTTCCCAGGTGCTGCTCACCAGAGAAGGAAAGATTTGGAAGGAAGCATAACTGCTCCCCATGGTAGCAGGTTCTTACCCAGGAAAGTGCTGCTGCCTCTGGTATTGCTGCAGGAGCTTCCTGGTGGCTTTCTGCACCTCCTTCTCCAGAGAGCTATTCCTCCTGATGGGCAGCAGAGCCTGTGACCCCCACCGTGATGTACTCCTGCCACAGCAGTGAAACATCCTCTCTTACCCTGTGCCTGAGAGCCTTCCCATCACACCCAGCACACGCCATCGCTTGTGTACCCAGAGCCCCTTTGGCCTGCCAGTGCCTTTAGCCTTAAAGTTAGGGCAGCACAGAGGCTCCCAGAGGGAGAGTCTTCCTGCTCCTATGGGTTTTGCAGATGCCAGTGGATGCTGCTATCGATGCTGTGGATGAGGGAGTGGGGAAGGGGACATCCCACACATGGGGAAATGGGTACTTGGCCTTGCCAGGCCTTTGCCGCAGGTGTGCGCACTTACCCTTCCCCAGGTTCCGGCAGCTTAAACGTGACCCTCTTCCCTCGAGAGGGACGATTTCCCCGTTTCAGTATTGATTTGGGTTGTTTTTTGGGCCCGTCAGGCGGATGGGGAATCCTCTGCACTGGAGCACCCAAATGCTGCCAAGGAATAAAGGCAGAAATGACATTGAGAGCAGAGGGGCTGTTTCCCGCTAACCTTGCATAGAGGTACCCCCCAGCACCCATACTGTGCCTCCAATATGGGATGTCCTTCCAAATTCTTCCCTGCAGCATGCCAAGCCTGGCTGCTCTTCCTGTGCCTCTTCCCAAGGTTTCTTGAGCACACCTCCCAAGCTTGTATGGAGAAGTTCCTTCCCATGCTCTTCCCAAAGGCCTCCTTTTCCAATTAAATTCTTACATGATGGTCCTGCATCCCTCCTGTTCTATGTAGCCTTTCTCTTCTGGCCAGAGAAGAGTCTTCTACACATATGCCTCCCTTCTTGGTAGCAGGCTGTCATGCGAGAGATGGAAAAGAAAAAGTGGAGGACATGAAGGTATGGAGAGAGAAACTCTCACTCTGCATCAGACAGCCATGCAAGGCTGAAAGACTTCCAAGGTTGCCACTACCTTGTTCCTTAGATGTACACTTTCATTGGCATATGCCTCCCAGAAGGAGTCCATATCCAGCTTTTCTAGAACCTTGCGGGTATTCTGCGGGGAGAGAGAAAAGCAAACCGCCTTCCCCGGATCAGTTGTGCAGCTCTCACCCTCTCTCCTGCTGCTTGACATGGAGCTTCGAGCCCAGGGAGGAGGCTCACAACCATTTGTGCCCAGACGGTTGGTGGACTCCCAAATCCCCTTTAGTCACAACTGCATCTTCTGCCACAAGCAGGGGGCTGCATTCCAAGCGCTCAGGAGACCAGAGCCTGGTCATCCAACAGAAGCCCCCATGGCCACTGCCAGCATCAAGAGGGCACGGAAGGGAGTTTGATGAGATCCACAAAATGCAAGAGGCCAGAGCATACAAGAGAACAAATACAGAGCGACTCTCCTCTGCTGCAGGTAGAACCCAAGGAAGTTCTTTTGTGAAAGGGCCAGCCACGCAACCAGGCCTTTCTCCAGGGACAGGTGCCACAGGAATTGTGTCCAACCAGAGCTCCTACCTCCGCAATGAGCCTGCAGTTTGGGCACTCCTTCACCATCCTTTGGACTTCCCAAGGATTCAGGAGTCTCTTCCTGCCATTCTCCTCCACCCAGGGGGAGCCCGCCAGACACGGCACGTGTACTCTAGGGAGAAGCACCATGGGCAGTGGGTAGGAGCACTGGAGCACTTGGCTGTTCATGCTCACGAGCCATGTGCCATCTCCACCTACATCCTATCCATTCCACCAAGGACTCCATCCTCTCTCAGTCCCTTCGCACTCACCTCCAGCAGAAGCTCAGTTTGGAGCAGAGCTCCGAGAAAGCTTGCACTCTTGGCAAGCAAAGCGAGGGGGAAAGCATGTGCACCCTTGTCCCTGCTGCACTCGTGAAGCACTGGGAACACTGGGTCCCTCAGGCAAACCTGTCCTGCTGCTCCATAGAGCGAGCAGCTGGAGACCCTGCACTTCCCACTTGAGCATTGCCAGGGGCTCTCCAGATGCTCTGCATACTGGGAGCAGAGGGTGAGGGGAGAAATGACCCCATGCTCAGAGGGAAGAGGAGCTGCTCCTTCCCCTTCAGCCTTCACAGAGACCCTGTGTTCAAGGCAGGAACTCCCTGTCCTGGGGACAACAGCACCCTCCTGCACGAGTCTCACCTGGTGGGAGGTGTTTTCTGCTGGAGTCTCTCCTCCCTGGGTTTGTATGGATTGCCCTGAGGTATTCTGGGCAGGTGACATGTCCCGTGGGAGCCGGATACCCTGGCAGGACTCTTCCCTGCATGGGCTAGAATAGAAATCTCTTGGGAACAGAGGCCAAGGACTCCTGTCTAACAGAGTTACTTCAGCAAACCGACTGCAGCCAGGCTCCACGGGGCCGCCTTGTCCCCTATCACATGCAGGCAGCCTCGGCCAGGGTTCTGGGGCTCACCAGCCCTCTCCAGCCATCCCCCCATACCCCAGGCTTTCCACAGCAGCTTTCCTGGGGAAGAGCCCCTGGACAGCCCTCCTGGCAGAGCTCCACAAGGCCTTACCCTCCATTCGGCGCCCACGCAGCGCCATGTGGGGCAAGCGGCCGGCCTTTCCAAGGGCCCGCTCCAAGCTTTCCTTGCCCTTCCTGTTCGGCATCCCCATGGTCGCGGATGGATGCCGTCAAGTGGGAGAAAGGTTCTTTCTCGCTGACCAGAAGAACCTGGTCCTCTGGGCTCTCCTGGTCCTGCAGAGCCCTTCCAGCAGGCACCTCCCGCGCTCTCGTGACACCTCCTTGTCCTTGCCCGTGTGGCTGCAGAGCAGCAGCTCTGGAGCAGGCGGAGGCAAGAGCAGCTCCCTGTGCCTTTTGTGACCAAGGCCACACAGGGAAGTGTGGGGCGGTCGTGGGGCGCCGTGGGGAGAGGGCAGCTGTGATGTGTGAACGCCCCACTGTGAGGCCAGGCCATGTCACAGAGGGGCTGCAGGGCCCCTGGTGACCCTGGCCATGACAGAGTGCCCAGGAGGGCTGTGCGCTGAGGTCACACAGGGATGTCCCACCTCACAGCAGCTGCTCCCTTCTCCCCACGGCAACCGCAGCCTCTCCCCACGGCTCCCAGCAAGGCCCATAGCTGAAAAAGGTGACTCAGGACTAACTAAAATTACCATCAGCTCTCTCAGTCATGTGAAAATCCCTAGAGAATTCAGATGTGGCCACGAGCTGTGCGTGAACGACAAGACCTGTGAGAGCTGCCAAGTCCCAAGGACTGATGTGTCCGAGTGTGTCCAGCAGGCACTGCCCTCAAGCAGAAAATCTTTCCAGAGAGCTCTAGGGTTCACATTGCTCTGCCGCAGCCTCACCTGTGTTTTTTTCCCCATGGGGTGATGCTCAGGAGAGGGAGGAGAAAGAGCTGCTGCTTCGGCTGCAACTCCAGAAGGAGCTGGAGCAGGAACTGAGAACTGGGGAACTGCAGAGGAAAAGAAGAGAAGAGAAAGCCAGAAAGGCAAGTGAAGGAACATTCATTTCACCTTGGAGGTGGCAGGGAAGGGAGCGCTTCCTAACGAAAATCTTTAGGGTGTATAAAAGAGACACCAAGTGTGCTTTGGAGCCCAAAGGCACCCCTTTGACCTCGGCAAACTGGGGAACGTTGCAGTGTCTAGAGGACAAAACTCGGGCAAATTGGTAGCAAAAGCTTTGCTGCTTCTGGAGGTCCAAGTGGGAC
The DNA here is from genome assembly GCF_059628265.1 of Tinamus guttatus. Lineage (NCBI taxonomy): Eukaryota > Metazoa > Chordata > Aves > Tinamiformes > Tinamidae > Tinamus > Tinamus guttatus. Next base: position 318,265 of record NW_028289194.1, on the reverse strand, counting down.
CGAGTCCGAACATGGAGTCTGAGCAGGAGGGTGATAAAGATAGAGCCGGGGAAGTGCTTGTGTCCCCCCAACCAAAAAAGACGTAAACTAGGAGAGGACCTGTGCTCCTTTCCATGCATGTCATGTACCTCTGCCTCTTCCAACTGTGTGTCTTGCTGCCTGGAAGTTCTGTTGCTTGCCTGTTTATTCTTCATTGCACCCATATTGCACAAGGATTGTTCCCAAAAGAACAAGCCATGCCAGGAAATGTGTTGAGGCTTGTGGTGGCACTTTCTGTCTTAGAGAGAAAAGAGTGCGTGTGAGCTGTGTGCAGGATGCTTGAGAGAGCTTCTGTGGGCAAAGGAAACCTTGGGGTAATCTCATCTTCTCTGCTCTTCTTCACTCTCATAGGAGCGACTCTTGCTGGAGAAAAAAAAATGGCCTTTCAGCTCCAGAAAGGACAAGCTCTTCTTGCCCTTGATGCAGAGGCCGAAGGCGATGGGAAATCCTTAGGCAAGTGGATGTCTCAGGACCCATCACCTGAAGCCACGGGTACCGGTAGTGCCAACGGTATGTGGAACGAGCTCTTGCTCCTCTCTGCCGGGTCACCTGCTCTCCCTTGCAAAGCTTCAGGCTCTGGAGGCAAGGAGTGAGTTGTGAGCGGTTGGAGCTGCTGATCTGTTTTGGTCTTTCAATGACTATTTAGGGGTACAGTGCGCTTTCCTTGTGGGAGGACATCAGGTCATGCTCGTGTCCTTCTCCACTATGAATCCAAAAGTGTCAATCAGAGAGCACTCAGGACACACAGGTTCATGCTGTAGCCATTCAGTGTTGCCTGACAGGATTAGCATTTTGTGGCCGCTCACTCTGTGCACTTTTATGTCGGGCATTTTCTGTGCCAATCTCTAGCATGGGACAGTTCTGGGCCTTCAAGGAGACCCCACCACATTAAAACCCTTAAATAGGCAAGCTGCAGGAGCTCAACCTGCTTGCCCTGACTATAAGGCCCATGCAGGCTATGGCAGTGGTCTTGCAGTCCCAGGACAAATCTCTTTCCCCAGAGTTAATGTCCTTTGCTACGTAAACCTTAACAAATCGAGGCATGATTTCTTTTTCCCCATAGGAGCTAAGCAGCCTAGTCCCTCTTCAGGCAGCAGACAGAAGGGCACCAAGGCTGCACTTACTGTCACCGTCTGCCAGGAGGGCTCTGTGGTCACGCACGCTGCCCCCAGCGCCAGGTCCTCTGCGCAGGTACGCAGGCTCTGCACAGGAGCTCTCGCAGGGAGAGCTGTGAGTCAGAGCAGGGGGCACGCGGGGCGTCACAGCTCAGGTCCTGCAGTGCTGCGGGACCAGGGACTCGTGGGAGAACGCTGCCACCCACCGCCTGTCTTGGCCTGGGAGCAGCACTTGCTCCCCGAGGAGATGTTGTCTTCCTGGAGTGCAATGCATCTTCTCTGCACAAAGCCTCTCACCAAACCCTTAAAGGAAGTAGCTAAAGGAAGGTAGAAAAACACTCAGCTCATGCAGAGCCATGGCAGGGCCCCCCACCAGTCTTGCTTGGGAGATTTCTTGCCCGCCAGGACTGGGCGCTTCAGACTCTTCTTCCCAGCATGTGCTGTGAAGAAAGCAGAGCCTGAGCCCTTTCATCCACCAGCCTGTGATCCACAAACAGCACCTCAGGGTGCCCCTTTGATATAAAAAAATCTCACCAGTTTTCAGAAATGCCCTTTGATCTCCAAGTGTCTGAGACCTCCAAAGCCTCCATCCCAGGTAATGTGTCCTTCACAACAGCTTGTCTTGCTGAAAAGCAGCAGGCCCTTTCCACTGGGATTCAGCTGGCTTCCCCTTTGGGGAAAATGAAAGCTCCCCGGAGTAAATGGCTATATTCACTCAACTGATCGTCTTTGTTTCTGCTACAGAGGCATGGAGGTGTAAAGCTGGCTAACCAGATAAAGAATGAGGTGACCCAGGTTGTTACCAAATTAACAAGGACCGTATACAAAGATATGAGCGGTGAAGAAGTGAGAACTAAGGGGCAATGCGATGTGGTATCAGAGCAGCCCAAGTTCTCTGTGGACAACGCTGGCAGTTGCAGCACATGCCAGGAGCAGCTGCCTGGTTCCTTGGGAAGTCTTCCCTTGCGCACCACTCAAAAGCTCCTGCCAACAGCAAGCACAAACACTGCTCGCTCAAAGCGTAGGGTCCGGTTTGCAGTGGAAGGCAAAACAACGACACCAGAGCTGCAAACACCATCGTTGCCTTCTCTGCCCACAAGGACACAGAAACCCCAGGAGCTGGAGGTACGGAGAAGGAGAGCAGCACCTCCACTCAGTGGCAGCGTTCGGGGGGACAAGATGAGCATGGCACAGAGAAAGGAGGTGCCAAAGAGGTGTCCTCCTATTCATAACTGCTGTAAAACTCCATCGGACAGTGGAAGTATCCAGCTGCCCAAGGTGAGAAGCAGAAGATGTGTTAACTCATCCAGGGAGCAAGGCTTTCCTCGAGCCACAACTCTGAAAAATGCCTTGGAAAAGCAAGCAGCCCCAAGAGCCCTGGGTGCTGTGGAGGTGACTGAGGCTGTGGTGGAGAAAGTCTACAAGAGGGTGAAAGAGCGGCTTCTGTCCAGGGGTGTTTTACACGAGGTCCCCTTCACCCTCCATGGAAGAGCCTTCAGCAGCACCAAAAGCTCTCAGCCTTCTGAGACTTTTCATCTGGACACAGAGAAGGACATTGGATCAGTTGCAGAAAACATTGTAGGAAATGTCCTGGAGAAGCTTGGCAAGGGTTTGTCCAGCGTGTCCAACAAGTTCCCTGGAAAAGGAGTGGTGCATGCTGCACGGTCAGCAAGAACCATAGGCACCCAGGTGGAACTTCCAGCCTACGACCTGCCTTTTTCCCTGGCCTGTGTGCAGAAAATCACCAAAGAGGCTGTTGAAAGTGTGGCCTTCACCTTGGAAGCATTTGCAGCCTTCCACCTTAATCAGGCCATGAACTGCCAGCAAGATGCCTGTTCTACATTTCAGCACGAAATATGTGATTATGCCAAGATGGCTGCCCACAACATCTTTGCAATTCTACGGAAGACATTAGAAGAAGAAAACAAGCAGAAGGCAGATGCTTTATGGGACAGGTCAGAAGACGAGGACACACTGGCAAGTGAGATAGCAGATTCCATCTTAGGTCAGTGCCTTCGATGTCTGACTGATGTTCCTTCAGGCCCAAAGTTTGGAAGGCACATGTCAGAACAGTGGACACAGTTTGGAAAGGAGACTTGTCCTGCTCAGGCCACTCTCAGGCCACAAGGAAGGGCAATCCCTGTGAGAAATGTAGAAAGAAGGCAGCCACAAAGCAGCCAGCCGCCTGTCAATGTGCCTGGAATGGCCGTTTGTTTGGAGGAAGAAACACCAAGCAAAGAGGAAATGCTTTGTAATCTCCTTCTCTCTTTCACCCAAGACTGTGTGCCAAGGGCTCAGAGCCCACCAAGGGGGATCCACAAGTCCATCTATTGCACCGCTGCATCCACAGGGAGCTCTTCAAAACCACAGTGGGATTCCTGGTGTGCAAGAAGCCCCAGGAGCACTGGAGCGATCCTGCCCATCCTAGGCCAGCAGTTTGCAAGGAAGTGTCCTGACCCTGGGGGAGGAAAGGGCTTCAGCCTGTCGACTGATCCAGAAGTTACAATTGAGTCTTCCCTCTCTGTTCTTCCTTCTTTCTTAGTTCCTCTTCCTCCTCCTTCCTTCTTCTTCTGTTCATACCACCTCATTCTTCCTTCCTACTATATCCCTCCCTAGCTGACCTTTTATATATTTTCTTTTACATTTAGGTGGAGCTTGAGTGACTCTAGTATTACTTACTTTTGTTACTCATTGGTTTAAAAAAGTCTCCCAAATTAATCAAAAAATCTAGATTGCATGCTCATTGAGAAGTGGTCCTTCCTTGGAAGCAGGTAACTTCTGCAGTGGGGTCGTGTATTGGTGTTATAATGAGATTCAAAGTCCATCAGAAAGGATTGCCCTGCCACCATCGCCCAGCACCAGACATCACATTATGGTGTAATTTATCAGCTGCATGGTATGACGAGGTTGTCACCTCTGCAGGGAGTACAACAGAGTTTGGCCGTGGCATCTTCACTCTGCTCCACCCTCCATCCCTTCGTCCTCTGCATGGCACCATGAGATTATCCCCTGCGCAAGGAAGCCAACAAAGATTGGTCATGGTGTCTCCATTCTTTGTTAACTCTTATTAGTATGTGTTAGGAGGGCAGATTGTGTTGCCAAGGGAATTGTGGAGAAGTAAATTCTGCACGTATCAACCATCCTGGAAGTGGCAGTTGTCACTCACCTCAAGCAAGCCTCTGTAATGCCATAACTTCTGTTAGGCCCTAATGTTTCTCTAATTTCCCCTTTCCCGAGCAATTTTCTCACAGGAGCTCCCAGGCAGAAATCCTGTTCCCCCATCCCAAAACCTGGGCAAGGGGATTCCTACCTCCTGTCAGTTTGTGGAGTTCTTGGGAACCAGTGGAATCCTGCTCCATTCTTGGTGCTTCTCAGTGCTCACTAGATGTCTTAAGTCCTCTAATCAGTCCCTGAAGCATGAGTAAATAAATACCCTTTTTCTCACTCAATCCGCAGCCAATCTCACTCTTGTCCTATTATGAGATGGGAGCAGCTCTCCCCAGGATGGGAGCAGCTCCTCTTAAAGGAGCACCAAGACACAGGGCACTGTCTGCGGGCAGCAGGCTGAGATGAGTTGCCCATAAGTGAAAGATGATTGGGACTGGGAGGACAGCTGAGAGCTCTCTGAAGGGATAAATCTTCCCAGCCCTTGGCACGGTAAGTGTCTGGGTGCAGGGCAACAGTGCTGTGGTTCCTGGAGGGATCTTCTGAACCTGGCGCCTTCAGGCTAATAGGATGTGTCCGGGTGTCTCTGCCAGCTTTTCCTGTTTGGAGCTGGTGGTGCTTCAGCAGGGATTCCCAGGCACACATTTAGAGGGACAGGGCATGACAACTCCCCTCTCCTAGGGAAAGAGCTGCAGTGTGAAGCTGGAGAGGGCACCCAGGTGTGAGTGGGCAGCAATTCAGAGCAGTGTCCCTGTGTCCCAAGGTTCTGTGTGGCCAGGGCAGTGATTCTGCCACCTGTGAGGGTCAGCACTCAGCCTGCCTGAGGAAATCATAGAATCATAGAATCATAGAATCATAGAATGCTTAGGGTTGGAAGGGACCTCTAGAGATCATCTAGTCCAACCCCCCTGCATATGCAGGGACACCTAAAGCACGTGGCACAGGACTGCATCCAAGCGGGTTTTGAAGATCTCCAGAGAAGGAGACTCCACAACCTCTCTGGGCAGCCTGTTCCAGTGCTCTGTCACCCTCACTGTTAAGAAATTTTTCCTTAAGTTCCTATGGAATTTTTGATGTTTCAGTTTCCGGCCATTTCCTCTAGTCCTATCAGTGGCCACCACTGAAAAGAGACCATCCCCGTCCTCTGCACTCCCTCCCTTGAGGTATTTATATACACTGATTAGATCCCCTCTCAGCCTTCTCTTCTCCAGGCTGAACAGGCCCAGCTCCCTCAGCCTCTCCTCATAGGGCAGATGTTCCAGGCCCCTGATCATCCTTGTAGCCCTGCGCTGGACTCTCTCCAGCAGCTCCACATCCCTCTTGTACTGTGGAGCCCAGAACTGGACACAGTACTCCAGATGCGGAATGCCCATGGTGCTGCAGGGAGAAGCTCTGGGTGTCAGGAGAGACCCCCATCAGGGCAGGGTTATTTCCTCATCATCAGGGTGTTCCACAGGTTAGGGCTGCTCTCAGCTTCAGCTCATCCCCAGGATATTTGCTAGGGGTCTCTTTAAGAGGATAGGCATGACAGGGTTAACTTAAGGAGTTTTCTTGAACCTCTGCTTTGTGTGTGCGTGGTTTTCTCTGTGCTGTCCTGCACACTGCTAATACATTTTCAATAGCACTCTGCAAGAGCAAAGCCCTGGGCCAGTTCTTCTGTGAAATCCCCCCAGATCCTCGAGCTCTTTGGTTCAGTTTCCTACCTTAGGGAAACTGGGATCCTGGTGATTACTCTTGCTGTAGACTTTGTGTGATCTGCTTTCATTGTCCTGTCCTAAGTGCAGATCTTCACAGCCGAGCTGAGGAGCCCCTCCAAGCAGGGCCAACACAAACCCTTTTCCATGTGTATCCTGCACCTGGCCGTGTCTCCCTGTTTGTCAGCACTGCAGTGTTTGCCCACCTGCAGCCCTCCTCCATCTCCTCCCCAGCTCTGCATCTGGTGCTGGGAGTGAGATGTCCCCAGCCCCTCTCAGAGGCTTCTGCAGTGGGACATTTCCAGCCCACAGATGATCATCCCCTGCTGGCACCAGCCGCAGCGCTGGGCTCCAGTGTTACCGATGTTATCGAATATTCATTAATCCGCAGCCAATCAGGTGGCAGCAGCGGGGCCCGGGGGCGGGGCAGGTACTGCTGCTGGCAGTTGGGCGGGGCAGCGGCAGAAGCAGCCAATGAGCGTGCGGTGGGAGGCTGGGGGCGTGGCGGCGCGTGCCGTGGGCGGGGCCAGCGCGTGACGCGGCCGTTGGGCAGCGGCGGCTGCAGGCGGTGGCGGCCCCGGGGCCGCAGCGAGGCGCGCGGCGGGCGGCAGCGGCTGCGGGCGGCGCGAGTCCCGCACGACCGATCCCTGCGCGATCCCCGTGCGACCAGAGGCGCTCGGGACCGCGGGAGGCGGCGGCTGGAGGCGGCCCGAGGCGCGAGGGGCCGGCCGGGGCCCCGCGGCCTCGCAGCCGGAGGCTGGGGCCGTTGCCGGCTGTTGTGGGCAGCGGCCGTTGGGCTGTGCGGGAGCGCGCGGCAGGCGGCGGGGCCCGGGAGCTGCGCGCGGCCGCCATGGGGAAGCGGAGCTCGGCCGGCTGCGTGCCGAGGTGAGCGGCGGCGGGAGCCGCCCCGCGGGTGCCGGCCCCGCTGGGCCCCCCTGGGTGCTGCCGTCCCCCGTGGCACCCCCAGAGCCGCCCCCTTGGGACCGGGTGCCCCCCTGCGTTGGGTGACAGACACCCCGGGTGCCCCTTCCCCCCAGTGCCTCCTGTGACACGTGTGTGCTCGTCAGCACACTCGCATCCTGCGTGTGCAGGACACGTGTTCTCATGCATATGGTCACGTCACCCGTGGGTGAGACACGTGGGTGCCTGTGGTCACCCTCACGTCACCCGTGTGTGAGACACGCTGGTGCTCGTGCACATGCCCATGACACCTGCTTGCAGCACACACGTGTGCTCGTGTGCACCCTGCCCGGGGTCCCCATCTCTCCTGCTGGGATTATGGGAATGGGCCCAGGGTTTGGGGCCCCCGCTCTGTCCGTTGACTGCCCCCCCATCCTCCGCAGGTTCTTCAGAGCCTTCCTGAAGAGGCTGCGCATTGTGCGCAGAGTGGCCAAGAACCCCGACGCCACCACTGCCGAGCCCCAGGTGAGACCCAAGGGGGTCCCATGGGTGGGAGAGCCAGGACCGAACGGTTCCTTCCCCCGGGGGGGACACCAGGGGATCTGGGGGGCTCAAAGAGGTCTGTGGGGAAGGTGCCGAAGGGGCCCCTGGCACTTGAGGTCTGGGGGGTCCCATCGCTGTCGCAGGGCAGAGCTGGTGGGAGGGGGTACCAATGGGATGGATCATCGGGGCTTTTGGTGAGGGTCCCAGAGCACTGCGGGGTCCAAAGGGAACAAGGGTCCTGTCCCAGGGTGCAGGCAGGGGTTGGGAAATGGTTTCAGGGGCTTCCCAAGACGCCCTATGGTGCAAGAGGGGGATTCCGAGGGGCCTGGAGGGGCCCAGGGGTGCCCCAGGCTGCAGGCAGGAGGGTCCCAAGGGGATTCCAAGGGTGCAACGTGGGCATCACAAGGAGTTGGGTGGATGGTGTCCCGTGGGTGCCCCAGGGTACCACATGGGGGTTTAAATGTGTCTGGGGAGACCCCAGGGTGCAACAGGGGTGTCCCAAGTGGTCTGGGGTGGGAGTGGGGGTTCAGTGGTTCCCTATGGTGCAACGGGGGGGTCCCAAAGGGTCCGAAGGGACCACAGATCCTGCAGAGTGCATACAGGGGGTCCCAACAGGTCTTGAGGTGCCCAGTGGTACCCCGAGCATGGGCAGGATGGACCCAAGGGGTCTGGGAGCCCCAAGGATGCCCCAGGGTGCAACAGGGGAGCCACAAAGGGTCTGGGGGGCCCATGGGTGCCTCGGGGTGTAGGCTGGGGTGTCCCAAGGGGTCAGCAGTGTCCCGTGGGTACCCCAGTTTACGATACAGGGATTTCAAGGGATCTGGGGATCCCATGAGTGTCCCAGGGTCCAACATGGGGGTTCCAAGGGGCCTGGGGTTGCCATGGTGCAACATGGGGATCCCAATGGATAATGGTGGCCCGGGATGCAGGCAGGGGGATCTCAGTGTGTCTGGGAGGTTCCAAGGGTGCCCAGGGTGCAAGAGTGGGTCCCAGTGGGTGTGTGTGGGGCAGGGGGGGCAGGTCAAGGGTGCCCAGGATGCAGGCAGGGAGTTACGAGGCATCTGTAGCAGGGGGAGGGTTCCAAAGGTGCCCTGTGGTACAAGAGGGGAATCCCAAGGGGTTTGTTGGGGTCGCATGAGTGCCGCAAGGTTCAGGCAGGGGGTTCTGATGAGTCTCTGGGGGTTCCATGGGTGCCCCAGGGTGCAGCAGGGGAGTCCCAAAGGGTCTGGGTGAGCAAGGGAGTCCCAGGGTACCTGGTGGGGGGTCCCAGTGGGTCTGGAGGGCAACAAGGGTGTCTCAGGGTGCAGGCCTGGGGGTGACAAGAGGGCTGCAGGGGGGCAAAGGTGCCTTGTGCTGCACAGGGGGTCCCGAAGGATCTGGTGGAGTCCCCTGGGTGCCCCAGGGTGCAGGCAGTAGGTTGCAAGATTTTGGGGATCCCCAGAGTGTCCTGTGGTGCCACAGGGGGTCTGAAGGGGCCTGGGGGTCCCATGGAGCCCCAGGGGCAGGTGGGGGTACCAAGAAGTCTGGGCAAGACCAAGGGTTCCCTAAGGTGCAACGGGGGGATCCCAGTGGGTCTGTGGGGTTCCCAGGCTGCCCCAGGGTGCAGGCGGGTCCCAAGGCATCTGGGGCTCCAGTGGTTGCCCTGGGGTGCAGACGTGGGTCTGGAGGGGATCCCATAAGTGCCCTGTGGTGCAGCTGGGGGTTCCAGTGGGTCTGGAGAGCTGCCAGGGGCTCCTGGGGCAGGAGGGAAACTCCATGGAGTGGCTGGGGCTCCAGGGGGAAGGGGGCCCTGCCCCCCTGCACTGCTGGGTGCCTCCTGGTGACACCGAGCCCGGCACAGGGCTCCCCGCGGGTGCTGCGCTCCAAGGAGCTGGAGGGGGCCGTGGGGCCCAGCGCCCCCCTCACACCGGAGCTGCAGCTGCAGATGGGGCCCGCGGCCCCGCGAGCCCCCGCACAGGTGCCCCCGCGCGCGGCGCCCCTCGCCCTGCGGCCCCCGGCACCCAGTGCCCCTGGGGCGCTGCCACCGGGACCTGCCACCCTGGGGGTCCCAGCACGAGGAGCCCTCGCTGTGGGGCCACCTGCACCAGGAGCCCTCCCTGCTGGGTCCCAGCCAGCTGGACCCGTCACCTTCGGGCCCTCAACACCAGGGCCCCCCACTCAGGGACACGTCCCACCTGGGCACCTCAACCTCGGGCTCCCAACCCCAGGCCCCTTCATCCCCAAAACTCCCGATCATGTGTGTATCATTATAGAACCCCCACCCACAAGACCCCCCACCCCAGGCCAATGTCCCAGTGACCATTCACCCGTGGGAACAAGTCCCCAGGATCCCTCAGCCGCCTGCTCTAAACATCAGGCTGCTTCAGGCCCACGGCTAGGCCCAGGGGACCCTTCATCCATGGGACATCCACCTCAGTACCATTTCACACATGGGCCCCCATTCCCAGGAGCCCATCGACCTATGCAACCCATCACCCGTGGGCCCTGGTACCCGGCACCCTTCATTTCTGGACCCCCACCTCCTGGCCCCTTCCCCCATGGGCTCCCAACTGTCAAACCCTTCTCCCATGGGTCCTGCTTCCCTGGGTCCTCCTTCCATAGTGCCCCCTGCCCTGGACCCTTCACCCGTGGACCCCCACCCCCAGTAACCATCCCCCGTGGACCCCAGACCCCAGGGCCCACAACTTGTATTCCCCAACCTGCAGGACCCAATTCTCACGGGCGCAAAACTCCCATACCCATCACTAAGGGTCCCCCCCCATCAGCACCCTTACCCCGTGGGCCCCCGCCTCCCAAATACTTCTCCTGTGGGCCCCGTTTTCCTGAACCCATGACCCGTGGTCCCTGGTTCCCTGACCCCTTCATTCGTAGACCCCCAACTCTCGAACCCGTTGTCCCTGGACCCTTCTTCCCTGCACCCGTCCTCGGAAGGGTCCCCTCCCCTGAACCCTTCACCCGTGGGCCTCCACCTCCTGACCCCTTCCCCCATCACCCCCCACCTCCTGAGCCTTTTCCCCATGGGCCCCGATCCCCTGCACGCTTCTCCCATAGGGCCCCATCACCTGGACCCTTCCCCCATGGGCTCCCACCTCCACGTCCCTTTATCCATCGACCCCCGCCTATGGAGCCCGTCACGCCTGGGCCCCGGTTCCCTGACCCCTTCATTCGTAGACCCCCGCCTCCTGAAGCCTTCACCCCTGGGTCCCGGTTCCCAGAACCCTTCATTTGTAGACCCCCGCCTCCTGAAGCCTTCACCCCCGGGTCCCGGTTCCCTGAACCCTTCATTCGTAGACCCCCGCCTCCTGAAGCCTTCACCCCTGGGTCCCGGTTCCCTGAACCCTTCATTCGTAGACCCCCGTCTCCTGAAGCCTTCACCCCTGGGTCCCGGTTCCCTGAACCCTTCATTCGTAGACCCCCGCCTCCTGAAGCCTTCACCCCTGGGTCTCGGTTCCCTGAACCCTTCATTCGTAGACCCCCGCCTATGGAGCCCGTCACCCCTGGGCCCCGGTTCCCTGAACCCTTCATTCGTAGACCCCCGCCTCCTGAAGCCTTCACCCCTGGGCCCTGGTTCCCAGAACCCTTCCAAAGGGCCCAAACCTCTGGACCCTTCCCCCATTGGCCCCCACCTTGTGGATACAGGACACGAAGACCCCAAGCCCCTCCACCTTTTATTCATAGGGCCCCAGGCCCTGAACACTTCATCCATGGGCCCCCATCCCCTGGGTCCTTCATCCGTAGGTCCCCCTACCCTGGGCCCTTCACTCACGGACCTCCACATCCCGAACACTTTGCCCGTGGACCCCCCTTCCCTGGACCCTTTATCCATGGACCCCGCTTCCCTAGACCCTTTATCCGTGGACCCCACTTCCCTGGACTCTTTACCCATGGGCCCCGCTACCCTGGACCCTTTACCCGTGGAGCCCAACCTCGTGGCCCCTTCCCCCATGGGCCCCCACCTCCTAAGCACTTTCCCCGTGGGTCCCGGCTCCCTGGACCCTTCTTCCATAGGGCCCCGACCCCCTGAACACTTCAGCCAGGGGGTCCCCATCTGCTCGGTTGATCCATAGGCCCTATGAGCCATCCCCCTTGTGCCCCCACCCCCAGGACCGTTGACCCTTGGGTTCCCTTTCCCCAGCCTGATCCTCCCCCCAGCAGCCGCAGGGCCCTGTTGCCAGGACCCCCCACCCCCAGGACACTTCCCTCCCAGCCCCCGTCCAGGACCCCTCCCCCTTGAGCTGCCCCCAGCCCCCTTCACCCACAGACTCCGGTGCCCAGGACCCTTCCCCGCCTGGCCCTCACCCCAGCCCCCTTCACCCGCACAGCTCCTGCCCCCAGCGCCCCTCGCTCCCCGCAACAGCCCCCGATCCCTCCTGCCACAGGCGCCCGGGACCCTCCAGCCGCCCTTCCCCTGGCCCCTTCACCCACAGCAGCCTCCCCCGTGCCGCCTGGATGCCCAGAGCTCGTGCCCGAGCCCCTGCAGCCTTCAGGGCAGGGGTGCCCACATTGTCCCTGCGGGGCCGTGTGTCCCGAGTGCCCTGCACCCCTGGGTGCCCACGTGCCGGCGGGTGCCTGCCGGCTGCCCCAGTGCGTGCGCCCCTCGGGTGCCCTCAGGCAGGTGCCCCGGTGCCTGGGTGCTGGGGTGCGTGTGGGTGCCGGGACACCTGGGTGCGTGGGGGTGCCTGTCCCCAGTGTGCCTGCAGGCCGGTACCTGCAAGCCTGGGCCCTTGGGTTCATGCGGGCGCCCGGACGCCTGGGCCCTTGGGTGCGTGTGGGCGCCTGCTGGGGGGCACCCCGATGCCAGGGTCCTCGGGTGCCTGCGGGTGTCCAGAGCGAGCAGCAAGCTCGCAGACACCCAGGTCTGTGGTGCATGCTGGAGGCCAGAGGCGAGCGTGGAGCTCCTGGGTGCCCAGCGCCCAAGGTTTGCAGGTGCTCGCGCAGAACGTGGCAGTGCCCCTCACCGAGCTTCGGATGAAGTGTCGAGCGGCGCACGGACAACAAGGACAAGAGCAGGATGCCAGGTGAGGCCTCCGAGGCACCCACAGGTGCCCCGAGTCCCTGCTAAAACCACTGGAGTCAGAGGGAAAGAGCAAGGAATGGGGACGGCCAAGGGGACAGGGCAGCTCCCCCAGCAGTGGCAGCACCCGCCGAAAAGGGGCACGGGAGCATCCCCAGGGTGGGCAGCCCAGCCAGGTGCTCACCCATGGGTGCCCCCAGATGACTCTGCTGACATGGACAACTGTTCAGAGGAGGAGAGCATCTACTTGGAGCAGGAGGGCAGCGACGATGCTCTGCACGGCAGGTGGGTGCTTGACGGGTGTCCCACTGTCTGCACGGCACCCACAGGTGCCCCCGATGGTGCCATCCTGTCACACTGTCCGCCAGGACCTTTTCTACAAGAAAGAGGAGCTGCAGAAAGTGAAGAAGAGGAGGAGGACTCTCCCAGGCTCTGCTTGGACCCAGGTGAGCAGGTGCCTCTCCAGGGTGGAGGGGACAGGGTGCCCGGGGGGTCCTGCTGCAGCCTTGGGTGTTGTGGGTGCTGCAGGAGGAGCTGGGGGCAGTACCCAGGATGCTCCCCCACGTGCCAGGGTGCCAGGTCCTAGAGTTGTCCCCAGGATGTCCCCAGCGGTGCTGGGTCCCCAGGCTGCCCCTGCCTCTGCCCTGACCAACCCACTCTCCGCAACAGCAGCCCAACATCAAGCAGAAATTGTTGGCCTTGCTGAGACACTTCAAAGTGTTGGGTGAGGTAGGGTGTCCCCCCAGGCACCCATGGGTGGCCCTGGGCCCCCAGGCTCCCTGTGGAAAATGGGGCTCTGCAGATGGTCCCAAACACCCCCCAGCTCCCTCTACTCCCAATATTGAGGTGTCCCCAACCTCTCCCAGACACCCCTGGTATTGGGGTGAATCCACCTCCCTTCACCCCCACAGTATTTGGTTCCCCCCAACCTTTCCCAGACCCTGCCCAGGATTGGGGTGCCCCAAGCTACATTTTCAGCCAATATTGGGGTGTCCCAGTTCCTCCCCAGGATTGCAGTGCCCCCAAATCCCTTCACCCCCAATACTGAGGTGCCCCAATCCCTTCACATCTAATATTGGGTGCCCTAGGACCCCCAGCACCTTTTAATATGGATATTGGGATGCTCATCTCCCCCCCAGTATGAGGTTCCCCTTTATCCAACATTCTGGGGTACCCCAGACTCCCCTCACTATTGAGGTGCCTCCCATCTGCCTCCCCCCAGTACTGGGGTGCCCCAGGATCTTCTAAGTGCTCTTATGCACTCTTATGCACTGGGGCCCTCTAATGCCTTCCTCCCATATTGGGGTAGCTCAGACTCCCCCAGTATCGGGGTTCCCCCAGCTCCCTTTAACCCAATAGAAGGGTGAGACCCTCCCATAATGGAGTTTCCCAGGTTCCATCTCCTGATATGGGAGGGAATTGCCCCACTTCCCACTCAGGTTTGGGTTGCTCCCAAATCCTTTCATCCACAATTTTGGGGTACCCTGGGCCACCTCTGTAATGGGATGCCACCAGAAACCTTCATCCCTAATAGTAGGAGTCCCCAGAGACCCCAATATTGTTGCCAGACCCCCTCAGTCCTGGTGGTTCCCTCAACCGTTTTCAGCCCTGTCCTGGGTTACCGCAGAGCCCTCCAGTTTGGAGGGTGCCCCCCAGGTCCCTTTCCCCTCAGTTGTGGGGTGCCACAGACCCCCCCAGCATTGGTGATCCCCCCCCACTCTGTACACCCTTAGTGTTAGGGTGTCCCCAACTTCTACCAGGCTCCTCCTAATATGGATCTGCCCCCTGCTCCATTTACACTGGATATTAGGGTGTCCCAGAGCCCTCCCCAGTATTGGGGGTGCCCCAGACTCCCTTCAGCCCAGGTATTGTTGGGCCCCAGCTACTTGCACGGCCAATACTGAGGTGCCCCCGACATCTCCCAGACCCCTCCCTGTAGTGCAGGTGCCCACAGCTCCCTTCACCCAAAATACTGGGGTGCCCCAGATCCCCCCAACATTGGGGTGCCCAAAGCACCCCTGGCTGCCAGTATTGGGGTCCCCTGGAATCCCCCAGTATTGGGGATGCTCCCAGCTGCCTTCACCTAAAAGTTGGGGTGCCCTGGCCCTTTTGCCAAGTATGTGGGTTCCCCAAATCCCCCCCCCACACACATATTGGAGTTGCTCCTAGTTTTTTGAGACCCTACCCAATATTTCTCCCTCAAAACAGACAAACAATATTGGGGTGCCCTAGAGAATTTCACCCATAATATTGGGGTATTCTGGACTCACCACCCCAGGTTTGGGAGCCCCCAGCTCCCTTTTCTCCCCAAATGCAGATGCGTAATTTCCCCCCCATATTGGGGTGCCCCAACTGACTGCCCTAACCCCCCCAATGACCTTTCCCTGCACAGGCTGCAGGAGGAGGACCATAAAAAGCTCATGGATTCTGGAGGAATCCCCAAAAAGATGAAGACTCAAGTGAAAAGCAGCCAAGAGGAGTTGACATCAGCCAGGTAAGGGGCAAGCTGGGGTGGAGGGTGCCAGGCAACCAGGCTGGGGTTTGGGGTAGAGGGGGGCATATGGGTTGAGTTGGGGTCCTTGGCTCCTGAGGTGTGGGGACATTGGGGTTGCAGGAGAAATTTGGGGTCCCTAAAGTGGGATTTGGGGTCCCCGAGTGGATGAGGGATTTTGGAGTGCAGGAGAAAGGGAGGAAACTGGGTTCCCAAGAGGGCTTGGGGGTCCCTGTCGAGGAAGAAAGAAGGCATCTGTGGGGGCTGGGGGGATTTTGCATCTCAGGACAGGGGTCATCTCAGGCCCCTGCGTGTCCTGAGTGGTGCCCTCGTTGCCCCAGAGCTGCCAGCGCAGGACAGAGGTGCTCCAGGCGGTGGAGGTGGTGGTGGTGGGTGCACAGGAGGGCACAGCCCCCTGTTCCCTTGTTTCCTGCGGCGGCTGCTGCTGGGCACCCGCCGTGCCGAGTGGCCGGGCTGTCTGCGCTGCCTCCTCGTGCTGCAGGTGCGTCACCTTGGTCGGGGACAGTGCAGGGACGCGGGGGGACACAAGGCTTTGGGGGCCACGGGATATTGGGTGGACACCTGGGGGATGAGGGACACATGGGAGATTGGGAACACATGGTCAGGGACACAGATGGGACTGGGGACATGGGGGATCAGGGAGACAGAGGGCAGGGAGGGAAACCTAGAGAACGGGGGACATGCGTGGCATGAAGAGTACAGGACATTAGGAACACACCAGGACCTAGAGGGGACAAGGGCATAGAAGGCACACAAGCCTTTGGGGACACATAGGGCATTGGAGAAACATGGGGAACAGCAGGAGACATAGGAGATCTGGGAACATGCAGGACATTGAGAGACACAAGAGCTAATGGAGAGTACGGGACATAAGAGGACACAAGACACGTGTGGACACATGGAGCATTGTCAGGACAGAGGCCATGATGGGATGTACAGAGCATTGGGGATATGGAGGACATGAGGCACAGAGCATATTAGGGATACATAGGAAATGGGGAGAATTTGGGTCATAAGGAACACATGAGACACTGGGTGCACAAGGATGATGTGGGGCACATGGGCCAGGGGTTCACAGGATATTTGGGGCCACACAAAGGGAAGCTTGGAGCTTGGGAACACGTTTGCTGCCAGCTACATAGCACAATAGGGACACCCAGGGCATGGGCAGACACATGGGGAATCGGGGGACACAGGACATCAGGGGACAGCCAGAGCATGAGGGACATGTGGAACATTAGGGACACAGGACATTAGGGACACATGGGAGATGGGGGGACATGGGGCACTGGGGACGCATGGAGTATCAGGGACATGTGAGACATTGGTGGGTCACAGAGAACATTGGGGGACATATGAAGCATTGGGTGGACATATGGTGCATCAAGGAGACAGGGCAAGTTAGAGACATGCAGGACGTTCAGTGACTTGCTGGGGAAGGAGACACGCCAGGGATGCAGAACATCACAGCAGGGATCGGGGCAGTGAGTCTGTGACAAGACAGGGACAGGCAGAGTTTCCTCCGTCCCAGCCATGGACACTATGGTGGTCCGTGGGGTGGTGACACCAGTGTGGGCACAGTGTGGGGACACCCTGGGAGCCACCAGCACTGGCTTCCCGGTTGTCCTCACCTCCCTGGGTGCCCCCGTGGATGCTGAGCGTGTTGGGGCCCCCACAGGGCTCCCGCCAGGTGCTTCCTGAGCAGCTCAAGCAGCTCTGGATGTGAGACAGCCCTTCCTGAGAGCATCGTTGTGGTAGAGACGGCCGAGCGGCAGGGCCAGGTGAGCGTCGGGGCACCCCCGGGTCCTGCTGGGAGCGGGGGGACACGGGGACCCTGCCAGGCATGTGCTGACCCCTCTGCACAACCACCCCTGTCTGTCCCCAGCTTGTTGGGGACCTGCTGCAGGAGCAGAAGAAGCCACTGGTGGCTGCTGTCAAGTTGCAGGCCGAGCTCTCGGACATCCTCACCCGCATCCAGCACCAGTGAGTGTCACCGCTGGGTCCCCAGGATTACTCCAGTCACCCTCAGTAGTTTCCATGTCTCCTCTGTGCCAGGCCTGGGGTGCCCATGTTGCCCATGTCCCCTCCATGTCATCGTTGGGGTGCTCGTGGTCCCCAGGTCCCCCCGTGCCATGTTTTGGGTGCCCATGGTTCCCATGACCCCATTGGGTGACCCCACCCACCCCAACATGCCCCAACGCTCCATGGGATCCCCAGTGGGTCGCCCCCAACCTGGCACCCCCCCGCACACAGTGGGAGCCACTTTGGGTGCCCACTCCCAACCCAACATGACAACCGCTGGGTTCCCCCGTGACCCTGCTCTGGGCCCAAAGGGGACCCCGAGCGTCCCCTGCGTGTCCTGAGTGGTGCCCTCGTTGCCCCAGAGCTGCCAGCGCAGGACAGAGGTGCTCCAGGCGGTGGAGGTGGTGGTGGTGGGTGCACAGGGGGGCACAGCCCCCTGTTGCCTTGTTTCCTGCGGCGGCTGCTGCTGGGCACCCGCCGTGCCGAGTGGCCGGGCTGTCTGCGCTGCCTCCTCGTGCTGCAGGTGCGTCACCTTGGTCGGGGACAGTGCAGGGACGCGGGGAGGCACAAGGCATTGGGGGCCACGGGATATTGGGTGGACACCTGGGGGATGAGGGACACATGGGAGATTTGGCACAGATGGGATCAGGGACACAGGGGGCATGTGGGATTAGGGATACAGAGGACAGGGGAGGGAAACATAGAGAACCGAGGACACGCGTGGCATGAAGAACGCAGGACATTAGGAACACAGCAGGACCTCGAGGGGACACGGGCATAGAAGGCACACAAGACTTTGGGGACACATGGGGCATTGGAGAAACGTGGGGAACAGGAGGAGACATAGGAGATCTGGGAACATGCAGGGCATTGGGAGATGCAGAAGGAAATGGAGATTACAGGACATTGGGGGACACAGGACATGCAGGGGCACATTGTCAGGACCAGGACATCAGGGGACACAGAGAATTAACGACATATGGACATGAGGCACAGAGCACATTAGGGACACACAGGAAATAGGGGGAATTTGAGGCATAGAGGACACACGGGACACTGGAGAAACATGCGGAATGGGAGGAGATGCAGGAGATCAGGGAACACGCAGGGCATTGAGTGCAAAGAAGTCTTTGGAGAGACATGGGGCACTGCAGTCACATGGAGTATCAGAGCACACCACTGAAGGGTCACAGAGGACATCAGGGGGCACATGGAGCACTTGGTGGACATATGATGCACAAGGGACACAGGATATTAAGGA